>NW_017307924.1:225752-258268 GCF_000935625.1 Nanorana parkeri | reverse complement strand
CCCCCCCCCCCCCCCCCCTACTGCTTTAAGGACTTACCTTATGCGATGCCTCTTTATGCGAACAGCTTCTTCCTTCCACTCTTTCCAAAGTCCTGCCAGCGCTGGTCCAGTCTCTGATCCACTGCAGACTCCTCTGGTCCCGCAGTATCTGTCCGACGTGCCCACTCCCAGCACCTGGCTGCATCCATTCAACTTCTGTCAATAAATACTTTTCCTTGTTGCACTCCTTACCGAAAAATCCCTTGTAGTAGGGCGGACGGCGCCGCAAATATCAGCAATTGTGTAGAGATGTCACCAGCACACCATAGTCCTTCTTAGGATAAGCAAATGTTCATTTATTGAAGTTCCTTGTCATATACAACAAGTGCTTCCGGGGGCCATGCAGGGTCCCTTCATCAGGCTTTAGCATCGTCAATGTGTCGTCAATGTGTCGCTCTCCACCTCTCCCCTCTGACGTTCAGAACTGCGCATGCGCCCGCCCACATTTCATCCCTCACAGCGTTCCTGAGTCGGGACTTCTGCAGCGGGAGCGAGCGGCGCTGACACATGTAAGTTTGTTGGTATTTGCCAACTTTCTTTTTATGTTGGGACATGCTGTATATCCAACTACTTACTAGCAGTAAATATATGCCAAAAACATTAGACTTTAATTCTACTTTAAATCTTAAAAATGCTTTCAAGTACCTTAACTACGAACATGAAATGTTCGTAGTTCGAACTACGAAAATGTATCTTATTTTTGCAATACTCAGCCTTAGTTCCTCAAATCATTGTTGACACTGTCCTTCCTTCTGAAAGGACAGTGTCAACAATGATTCAAATTCATGTTGACACTGTCCTTCCTTCTGGAGGGTGTTTACTTTTGTTCCCTATGCTCCCTATGTGTGTTGTAAAGTAGCCTCCGCTCCAAACCCAATCCCCTTATGGACTACAATCTAACATTTAGGGATGTAATTTGTATTGAAGTTACAGTACATGGGTGTCAAACTAAATTTTATCGCGGGCCGCATCAGCATTATGGTTGCCCTAAAGGACCCGGTTGCATCTGTAAGACTATATAAATATATAAATTCTTTATCATATTACATAATTGCCTCTGCATTTGATTATTGCTGGTCTTAGTAATAACTTAATAAGTAGCTCTCAAATTAGAAGTCTAGGAACAATAATGGCAATTAGAGGAATAGTGCAGACACCCAGGTGGCTGCGCAGGTTCTATGGTGGGCTGTGCGGACTCTTAGGTGGGCTATGCGGGGTCCATGGGGGGCTGCGCAGGTTGTTGGTGGGCTGTGCGGACTCTCAGGTGGGCAATGGTGGATTTATGGTGGGCTATGCGGGTCCTATAGCAGTTATAACCCCCTTGCCTTTGTTTCGAAAACAAAATTAAAAGTTTTAGCTGGAGTTTTAAGATTAGTCAGTCAAGGTGTGTCTGTGAATGTTATAGTAGTCATATGTATACTTTCATTTCCAGCAAGATCAAGTTGAGACTAACATCTCATGTCTGTATGTTGTCTTACACATTTATGTCAGTGGTAGGTGTTATCAAAAAGGAAGTGTTGTGGGTTGTGGTCACATGTTGCATCAGAATGCAGAGGGGTTTCACTATGTCTCCATTTTCTAGGTGGTAGCAAATTTTACAGATTGAACTTTCTAAAGAAAACTAGAGAAAAACAAGCTGATCTTCACAAAATCTGTTTTGCCATCACTCAGTAAAACGTTTTGGTTAAATACTAACACTGAATACGTGCACATATAAAGATCTCATAGGAAATGGTTCTATTACCACAACAAAGATTTTCTACACCGATGTTTGCCTATAAAATGTATGTAATTCGTTAGATCTTTAACATGTTTTTTTTAATTATAGGTCAGACGCTAAAGTTAGATATGAAAAAGTGAATGAATAAAGCCATAGAAAATCATGTTATTGTGCTACCCAATAGAACAGGGAATCGAGTGCAATCTAATTCCATAGTGATTCATCTAAAAAGCATTTATTTCTCTCTGCTGGGAAAGATATTAGTTGCCTGCAGCATTGTTTATTTCTTTAAAAAGGAGATACCATTTCTGATGGTTTTTCAGATTGCATTTTTGGGGTTGTCATGCTTAACTTTGCTTTACCACTTAACAAGTTGCTTACTGAAAGCAAGTATTTTTATATCATATGTCCCAACACATAACATGCAAAACGTGTCCCAGGTCAAGGAGTCATCAAGGAATGATGCCAGGAATAGGATCATATCCTCTGAATATGCATCTATGTAAACAGTGTAGGCTCCCACATTGCTTACCTGACAGATTCCTGTCCAGAGTTTAGACATCGCTATAAAACATTTTTTATATTGGCTCGACCCACCTATAGTTATGTAAAGGGCCAAGAGTTTTCTGTTGGTGTGGTGCCCCATATCATTTTCAAAGAGAATGGCTGTGAAGATAAATTTCGCTCAGCTGAGAGTGTAAATGAGCCCTTGTAAGTTTAACTTACAAATGTTACAGCCTACAAATATCGAGCTTGGGACACGATACCTGAATTTACTGCGGGCACTAATTAGCTGCGGGCACTAATTCCAGTACAAAAACATAACACAAAGTGTAACAAAGTGCAACAATATGTAGTGTGGCACATATTGTTGCATTTTGTTACGCATGCATAAGTATTTTGTTGCATATCTTGTGCCATGGCCTTGCATCAGAGCCACTACAAAGAGGTCAGCATGAGGGTCTACTGGGCCTGTGAACTTCTAAAAACCATGCTTTATTCAGGTTTAGTAGATGTGACCTCCCTGCCACTTCCAGACACCTCTATAATGTTTTTCTTTAAGTCCTAAACTTGTTTTACTATTTATATATCTTTATTTTACAAATAAACATTTAATACACAGCTCACCCATGTCACAGATTTTACAGAACATTGTAGAGAACACAGCAGTAGCTCCTTGTTTTCAGACTGCTTGTCTCTAATGAAACGTCTACATTGAGCATTACAAACAAAGGAGTGTGTAAGGTCTGGGGATGAGTCACTCCTCCAACTCATTAAGCTAAATCTCGCCATACACTGCTTGAATTTCATCCGATTCCTGCTGAATCAGCCGAAATTGGAGCCGGGGGTGGCCCAGTTGCCATTCGGAACAGCAGCTGCTGAACTCATTAGACAGCAGCAGGGATTCCTCCATTCACTCTGTTTAGTGCTAATAGTGGAATCCATGGAATTCTCTCATTCAGCCATGAGGCTGAACAGGAGAAATTCAAAATATGTATGGTCAGCTTAATTGTATATTAAGGGGTCTATTCACTAAGCTGCCGAAGGATCTAGCCGTAGCTTCGGCTGATCCTTCGGCTAGCTTTGGCCCCAGGACCCCTTCGGTTCAGTAGAACCGAAGGGCTGCTGTAGGGGCTATTCACTATAGCCCTACAGCTCCCGAAGTTGGCTCGAGCGGCTCAGTCGAGCCGAAGGCATATGCTTCGGCTCAACTGAGCCGAGGTGAAAGGAGAAGCTGGCCGAACAGCTACTGACTGCTAGGCGGAGCGAGCCGTCATCTCACAGCTGGCTCCGGCCACTTGCACAGACAGATCAGCGTCCCTGGTTACCAGGTAACCAGGGACGCTGATCTCCAGTTAGCCCAACTCTCCCGGACGCTCCGGCAGTCTCCCGCTTTATCTTTTTTTTTTTCTTCTGACATCGGAGCCATTGGCTGCTGTCAGAAAAAAAAAATAATAAAAAAAAACACCATAGGAATGCATAGCTAGATTCCTATTGGCTATTTCACTTTGCAATAGCCAATAGCAAACTAGCTATTGCACCTGCCCACTGCTGCTGTCAATCAGCAGAGAGGACCTGAAGTTCTCCATCAGGTCCCCTCTAGTGATTGACAGCAGCAGAGGGCGGGTGCATTAGCTAGTTTGCTATTGGCTATTGCAAAGTGAAATAGCCAATAGAAATCTAGCTACAGTGTATGCATTCCTATGGGTTTTTTTTTTTTTTTATTCTGATGGCAGCAGAACCGCCCTGCCAATAGAAAACAGTTGGGCGGAGCTAGCTGTCAATTGCTAGCTCCGCCCAATCGTTTTCTATTTTATTTTTTCTACAATTTTTTTCCTATTTATTTTTCTACTATTTTAACTGTTTTTCTATTCTGCTCGGTACCACAGAGCATGCTGAGCATGTTCGGCTGACCCGAAGCCACACGAAGCAAGCCGATGTATGGCTGAAATCAGCCATACAAGCCTGAAATGAATAGCCGAACAACGTTCGGCTCACTTCGGGTCGGTTATTCACTCGGCTGCCTACGGCAGTTTAGTGCATAGACCCCTCAGTGTATATTCTGAACTTCAGCTCTTTTTCCCTTTAAGCAACAAGTCAGCAAAGCAGTTAAAATGTATGTAAACCCTAACTTTGAACTTCTCTTTTATTGTCCCCTTTGGTCTGTTAAATAAAACTTTATGTTATGTGCAAAAAAAAATACTTGTTGATCCTGCCAAAAATCGTGTGAGTCAATAACTTTCTGTAATCTCTACACTATTTTCAGTTATATTGTTCCTAGCTAACTCTAAGGACTGCCCTGTATGTTATGGAGATGAGGAGAAGGGAAGGTGTTTATAATCAGAAGAGCAGCCTAGGACAAGAAGTGTGTGGCATGACTAGGGATGCACCAATATTGTTTTTTCAGTATCGAGTACGAGTACCGATATTTTTTTATGGTACTCACCGATACCAAAAGTCTCATTAAGGAAGCCAGGCAGCGTGTAATGATTCGCCGCCCAGCTTCCTGATTAGCCGGCTCCATTCTTCCTTGTCACCTGGCTTTCTGGCCAATCAGGAAGCCAGGGGGCATGTAATGACTCGCCGCCCGGCTTCCTGATCAGCCGGGAAGCCAGGTGGTGTGTAATTATTCGCCACCCGGCTTTCCGAATAGCCAGGAAGCCAGGACTCCTTGCTCCTTCATCACCAGATGACTAGGGAGCATGGAGCCGGCTTCCCAGCCAATCAGGAAGACTGGAAGTTCCCATATCGGGATAGGCATCAGGAGCATTTAGGCGAGCACGAGTATCCGCACTAGTGTCGGTATCGGTGCATCCCTAGGCATGAACCACCAGGTTAAAATTAAGAAAAAGAGACTCAAAAAGATAACTAATGCAACCACAACATCTAAAACGGGTAAGCTTCAATCTATTAAACATTTGTTC
This sequence comes from Nanorana parkeri, assembly GCF_000935625.1. Classification (NCBI taxonomy): domain Eukaryota; kingdom Metazoa; phylum Chordata; class Amphibia; order Anura; family Dicroglossidae; genus Nanorana; species Nanorana parkeri. Next base: position 253,084 of record NW_017307924.1, on the reverse strand, counting down.
TTGGGTTTAGATACACTTTAAAGTTAGCCTGATAAATATGCAGGAAAATCTGCAGAACATCATAGGTTGCTGGAAAATAGAAAATATGAAACATTCATATTTACCTAACTAAAGAAATAAAAATTGCAAAACATTTTTAAGTCCTGAACATTAATAAATAAAGAAAATATATACAGAATCACTACAGATTCCCTATAAATAAGTTAGTATGTTTTCTGCTTGTACATCTCAGGATTGTGTGCTAGGGCATTATTCTACTTCAAGAGACTACAAGTGTCAGCAAAGAGTAAAACTGTTTAAGCAGAACAAGCAATCTTTATTGTTTCTCTGTGCCAGCTATCCCACAAGTGAAACGAATGGCAAACGCACTCATCAATTCATAACTAGCTTTAAAGCAAGGTGCACATGGCAGGGCTTTACACAGTACAAAAAAGTTTTTGTACTGTGTAAAGCCCTGCCATGTGCACCTTGCTATAAAGCTAGTTATGAATTAATGAGTGCGTTTGCCATTCGTTTCACTTGTTGGATTTGGTGTGGGGGCACACTAGGGGCTTCAGCTGCCATTGTGACCTGCAGGGCTTCTGGTGTGTCCCCTGTGCCTTTACGGAGGTTGGACTGCCTTCTGGCAAACCCGCACCCAAATTATTCTTTGCTATATATTCTTTGCTATATATATGCTCTAAGATGGAGGATCTCCTAGATTAGAATAAGGACTGCACTATACAGAGGGTCTTTGACGGCTTCCACATATTTTGCATAAGTTGTGCAAAAACCTCTGTTTTCAACCTTAGTAGCTATCCTACAAGGTCACAGAGTTGCAAGTATAGCCGATGTTTTCTCAGTCTGTCATATACTGCTATGTGGTACCTTGTTTCAAGAGTTGTTTAACTAGAGCATACATTATCTCTTTTTGGGGTCTATTCATAAATGTTTCATTAAAGATTCACACAACTTTATCCCAGGATTCACACATTTTCACAATGAATTGCACTTGAAAATGTGTGAATGTTGTCTGAATTTTGTGTGAAAAAATATAAATACCAATGGGATTGTTTGCTGCCAAAGCAACCAATTACCAATCATGCAATTCTTGGCCTTTGAACTGGGTTCAGGTAACACAGAAGCCCTACAGCATTCTGTCAGAGGGTATGTGGAGTTGGAGTAGATAGGGACAGCTGATAGCATTTTCAGGGAGAGGTAATTACTGCTGTATAGTGCTATATAGTGCTGCATACAGAACTATGCAGTGCTATATACTGTGCTGTATTATGCTACAAAACAGTGAATTGCAGAGTGGTGAGCTACAAAGTGTGGAGTTTACCCCCTTCCCCTGTATTTACTATGCTTTATAGTGCTTTGTGCTATGTTTGTATTCACAGTAAATAGACCCAACAGTCTTTTTTAGGACTATCAACCTAAGAGGCTTACCTTAGGTAGCACATCACGTAGAGAAAGGGGTCAGCAGGGAACTGAAGTGTAAGGCCAAGAGTAGAGTTAAACCTTGCCATAAGTCTCCTAATCCCAACACAACAGCTGCAGGAGCATAAGAAAAAATATTCACCCAATCACCCCATGTCCAGCAGCTCATTGCCAGCTTGGAAAAATTGCTGGCTTTATAGCTTATCCCATTCCAGCTAGTGAAACAGTGGCAGGTATCAAGTCACCATTTTTTCCCAAGAAGGCCATCCCTGCCTTCCACCAGCATTTGGAAGCTAAAGTCTCTGTGCCACTGGACCGCCCAGTCAGTGGCAGGCTCCATATGACCACAGACATTTAATCTAGGAAACATGGGCATGCATGTTACATCTCTTTCGTGGCACAGTGGGTACATTTTCTCATAGCCAGGATGGATCCTGAATGGGGCACATGGGTGGGACTGAGGCTGCTGCCCCATGTACTGCAACTTGGTGATGGTGACAGTTCACTCAACTCTATATCCTCCTCCTCAATTGCTTCATCATTAGGTGTTGGGACTCTTTAGAACCACCAGTTCCCCCCAAGCAGCCAAGAGCCTATACAACTACCATGCTGTTCTGTAGTTGGTTAGCCTGGGGGACAGGAGTCACACAGGGTTGGGGTGTCAACAGTGAAGCGGAGGAGAAAGCAATGGAGCAGGCATCCAGGGGTACTTTTCACCCTGCCCAAGCCCGGGGAATTGTGTGTGAGTGGGGGAAGATTGCTGAGGACATGATGTCCTCAGTGACACTAAGGGGTCTATTCACGAAGCAGCCGAAGGATCTAGCCGTAGCTTCAGCCGATCCTTCGGTTAGCTTCGGCCCCAGGACCCCTTCAGTTGAGTAGAACTAGCTAACCAGGGACACTGATCTCCAGACAGCCTAACTCTCCCTGGCGCTCCGGGAGTCTCCCGCTCCCGGCCGCCAAGGAGAGAAACACTGCTTTTTCTTTTTTTTTTCTTATTCTGACACGGAGCTGGAAAAAAATAAACGTTTGGCCATAGGAATGCATTGCTATTTCAATTTGCAATAGCCAATAGCAAACTAGCATTGCACCCGCCCTTTGCTGCAGTTCTCCATCACGTCCACCATTACTGATTGACAGCAGCAGAGGGCGGGTACAATAGCTAGTTTGCTATTGGCTATTGCAAATTGAAATAGCAATGCATTCCTATGGCCAAACGTTTATTTTTTTCCAGCTCCGTGTCAGAATAAGAAAAAAAAAAGAAAAAGCAGTGTTTCTCTCCTTGGCGGCCGGGAGCGGGAGACTCCCGGAGTGCCCGGCAGAGATTTTTCTTTTTCTTTTTTTTGACGGCAGCAGAACCGCCCGCCAATAGAAAACAGTTGGGCGGTGCTAGCTTTTTCAGCCGATATACGGCGGAAATCAGCCGTACCAGCCTGAAGGGAATAGCCGAACAGCGTTCGGCTCACTTCGCTTTAGGTCGGTCATTCACTCGGCTGCCTACGGCAGCTTAGTGAATAGACCCCTAAGGACTTGAGTTCCTCTGCTGACAGAAATTTGTGGTAAATGGGCTAATTTATTGCCCATTCATCACTTGCACCTTGCCATGTCAAGGTACTACACATTTGATTTCATAGGTGATCCTCAGCTGCAAATTGGGTAATTGTTTTCTGCAGGGTCAATCCTGCATTGCATGAGGCTGGTATGTTGCGCAACATACCAGCCTCATACAAACATTATTTATATACATTGTTGCAGCTGGCAATTAGGTGTGTTCTTCCCTCTCCTAGCGCAACTAAATTGCACAAATCAATCCTGCATTGCACCTCTAAGTTTGCTGAGTATTCTAGTGATCAGAACTGTCAAGGTGCCATACATAATGATTCTGCAACTTGTCAGCTGCAAAATGTATAGTATTTGCTGCAGGGTGAATGATTCTCTGTGTTTCCTAGTTTGCAGCTTACTCCACTGTTCCATCAATCAAGAAAATGTGTGGCTATTGTCTCTAAAATAGTGTACTCTAACTGTGATTTCTTCATTAAAACCTGCCTGGTCTCTCTGCATTACACTGGCCTAGCGAAAGTGCTTACATACTGTATACGGAGTCAGTAAAATATTTATGAATAAATGCTCCCTGTTGTCCCTCCTGTTTGAAATGAAGCCTACCAAAAGTGCTTAAAGTATGTTACACTTTTGCAGACAAATTGGCATAACACCGATTTTATATTTGTTACATGGTCCCATTCACTTAGCAAAACTTTAAAAATATTTAAAAACTGTTTCTTACATTTTAACTTTCTCTTTTCTGAGAACTCCAAAACTGAAGTTTTTCTATTCTATCTAATGTCAAGGAGGGGGCAAGGGAGTTAATTTTTCCATAATTAAACCTGTCTGTACTGTACTGACAGATCTCCATTTCTAGTTGTGCAAGAATGTCTGTGCTAACAAAGGGTTAAAGATTTCAGTGCATTAAATGTTATTGAACTTTTAAAAACTGTTTCTCAAGTCTGTCCCTTATCTACACATTGCCACTTAGTCTAAGCTATAGAAACCGCCAATGCAACTAGAAAGGAAATAATTAGTTTTTAAAACATTTTTAGTTATGTTGTGTAAATGGGAACACATAACAAACAAATTTGACTGCAAAAGTGGAACTACACTTCAAATGTCTATGCTGTCACCGAGCTATTTCCTATATACACCTAATTGTATATTTTTGGGTTGAAAAACTGTGTGCGGTGTATAAATTTTAAAATGCGGCCTACTAAAGGTTGTTGAAATACTCTCTTTGGAGGCTATACAATAATCCCTACATTTTATCAATGAAAGTTTATACCCTTTATTTTGTTTTGTTTGCCTAGAAAAGCTGCATGAGGTATATGTTTTAGCATATAAGACATCTAAGACTTTTGTATATTGTGCCTATGCAGTATGTACTATACCCCTTCCATTTTAATGTGCAATATTGTGCAATATTGAAACGTAATTTTTTGGTCCTCCCATGCTAAATTAATGATGTGTTTTAGCCAATGAGGCCTGCAAGAAATTGTAGAATTACTATGCATGTTGTGTGTTGCATTTTACTTCAAATGGAATCTGTAAAATATACATTTTACATTTTTCTTGTCCTGCAAAGCATGTGGTTTCATCAATGAGGCCTAAACAAATTGTAGAAATAATGCCAATACAGTGTGTCCCACATTACTATTTTATTCTGAAAAAGATAAACTTTAGATTTTTCTTTCCCCAAGGCCAAATGAGGGATGTGGTTTATGCACAGAAGCCTTAAAGGAGAACTATGGGGTCAGTGTTTATCCCAATAGTTCTCCTTAGGGTAACGGGAGGACACAAACTAGCGTCCTCCCGTTACCCTAAGCTCAGTATACCGCGAGCTACAGCTCGCGGTATACTGAGACGCCGCAGCCGGAGCGGATCCCGACGTGGACGTCGGGATCCGCCCAGCTGCGTGAGTGACAGCTGGCTCTGCCTATCTAGAGGCAGAGCCAGCTGTACCCGCCCCCTCACCCATTCCGTTCTGCCAGTCAGCGCTGGCAGATCGGAGCGGGGAGAGGGGAATCCAGCCCCTCCCCCTGTCACGGCAGAGAGCCGTGACAGGATCTAGAGTTGAGCGAACCTGGTATGTGTTCGCTCACCTCCCGATCTACTGAGCCGACCTGTGAAAGTCTCATTGTCACAGGTCGGCTAGAACTATGAGGTGAGGAAATCACTCATCTCATAGTTCTCCTTTAAAGAAATTGTAGAAATACTAATTACAGTAAGTTGTATGTAGCATTTTACTTCTACTTTAATATAAAAAATGTCAACTATAAATTTCTTGTCCTCCTAAACTAGTGTGCTCAATATTTCTTCCTTTTCTTATTGTAAAAATACACTATTTCTGTATATTTGGCTTAAACATCTCCATGTGTTGTGCCAGTTTTAATATGAGGCCTGCTGCAGTGCTGTCTATGTAGCCAGTACAATATTTCTTAGTCTTTTCTGTGTCATGAATATACAATTAAATGTGAATTTTGAAGATGAAAAGCTGTATGCTCTGTGTCCTTTTCCAAATGCGGCTTACTCCAACTGCTTCAGTGGTGACTATAAAATCTGCACAACATTTCTGTCCTTTGATTTGTCTATTTCACAATAAAGCTTACCTTGTCCCTCCCTCTTGCATTGCAGGCTAATAAAACTGCTTACATAATGTGCAGTGAGTCCGTACAATATTTCTGGCTGTTGTCTCTGAAATAAAGGCACTCTAATTTTTCTTTCTTTATAAAAACAGTTTTGTCTCTCCCTCTTACATTCCAGCTCAATCAAGCTGCTTACATACTTTCCCGTTACTGGGCTATTTGCATGGCTAATGTCCCCAAAATATGTATTTTTTTCAGGCTAACAACTGCCTCATTTCTGAAATATGAGGTTGTGGTTTTGAAGTGTTTTTGTGCACTCTGTGTTGTCATTTTATTAAACTTTGTAAACACTACATTTTGGTACTGTACAAAAAGAAAATCACAAATTATGCTATGAAACTTTTTTCCCACTGTTTGGCAAATGGTATAAAGTTAAGGGCTTTAGTTTTTGATTGCTTTTAAATCTGTTCTGTCTGCTACTTCCACCACTCAATTATGGCATATGTCTACTAGAAATAAAATCAGGTGTCTTAGTAAAAACAATTTTTTTATGTTGAAATGAATCAGATTGCTGCTATAAGCCAAGGAATCATTTAAAAATACAAAACTATGTTAAACAAGCAAATTATGTGATGCCAGAACACAATGTAGCTGACACTGTTCTGTTACATCACATATAGTTTAACTTTTTTACTGTCAGCCGAAAATCTGGGTCTGAATGTGCGAATTGTGGCCGTCAGCGACTAGTCAATGTTAGGGCAGAACGGAGAGTGGCAAGACTGGTACAAGACAACAGAAGGGCAACAGTGCAGTGTCTGATACTTAAAGACACATCTGCAATCTCCATTAATAACCCCTACATCTCTATACATTTAACTCTTCATATGCATAAAACCTATTACATAAAACATTAAAACATATTATAATCATAGATTTATTGATATTAAGTGTACTTGAATGCTAGATATCAAGTTACAGCACCGTGTTATGTCTGGTTACATTTTACTATATTTTGTTTCACTATGCATACTCTTTTCCATTATGTCTACCAATGTCAGACCACTAACATTTACTGTGTCAAATACTCCTCCATCAGCCTTGCATGGCTACAACTGCTAACTGCATATTTCCTGAGAAAAATAACCTGTACCACAGGTTAAGCTGTTAGCAAATATCTCACACTTGGCTTGTTTCCCAACATATCTAGAGGTTTAGCCCAAAAATATGCCAAATATCATCCAAAGTGACCAAGGTGTTCACTATGAGCCCCATCGTGGCTTGACCCAAGCCATTGAGTTGAAAAGTAAGAACAAAATAAATTGTTCAGTGCCAACCATCTAAATAAATTATATAAAATGTGTAATTACTATCAAGAACAAAGTGAACATAAACCACTATCAAAAGAAGTGAACCTAAACAACTATTTTATATTATTTTGACTCTGATTGTTGTATTGGCTATTTAACCCTTGCTGAGACCTCTATGCCTGGCCTGTATAAGCAGATATAATCACTGGGGACAACACTTATCGGATACACTTATCACCAAATACCTTTACAACTACGATGAGCTTTATTGTTTGCAGCAGGTTACAGCAGCCACAGGATACAGCAGATGAATGAATAGACAGTATTTGAGGGTCAAGGATGATAATGTTTCCAAGCTAGCATGCACATGTGGTCTTGCTATAGGCAGCCATGACACAGGACTAGTTGGAGAAGAAGGGGGAAATACATCATAGAAGGGAGGGAACACAGAAAAACATGGTGCAATAACCAAAATGACCACAAGGTGGCAGTATAATAACCAGCTATACAATACCAAAGATAATGGCTTAAGGAAAATTAACTATGTGATGCTCATTTTACATTAATATTAACTGTGGCTATGCACTGTGTGTGATATTTTCATAACTGTGTAACAGCACATATATATATCTATATCTATATCTAGATATAGATATACTGTATATCTATATCTATATATAGATATGTGTATATATAGATATATATCTATATCTATATTTACTCCCGCCACAACTGCTTACACTGTTAGGTCTGGAAGCGGTGTGTCAATCCCAGTTTTGAGCAGGCTTGGGCACTCAGGTGAACCGGACTCACACCAAGCCCGGGCTCCTCACTACTGGTTGCTTCTTGAACTAGAATACAGTAGATACTAATAAATAAATAATAGCTATCCCTGGGTAGCTGTGAATGCTGAATGATAAGGGCTGGACTGGTTGTCACTGCTCAATGCATGTCTTCAGGAGCTGCTTGACACAGACATCAATTTAAAAAAAAAATGGCAACTGAAAACTGACTGTTTTAATCCTCCCCCAGTGTGATTTTATTATCTGTGCCCCGTCGGAGAGTTTCTGTTAAGTTTTTATCCATGTGAATACATAGGGAGCAAGTAAAATCTTCACATAAGGAACAGTAATAAAACCCTTTTTCAGAGAAAAATGTTGCCACTGCCTCACAGCTAGCTATATACATCTAATATATCTGGATCTATTATTATTAACACAGTTTACCTTTCTATTTGTTTGCCTACACAAGGGAGACTATTGTGAATAATTATGTAGGCTATTCTGTTGTTCTTATGAAAACACACTTTACCTTAATAAGCTTCATTGTATTGCTCAATATTTTATTATTATTAAAAACACATACACTTGTTTGCCTTTCCTATTTATTTTCGTTCGGCAAACACTAAATCACATTAGACTGTAAGGTTAGCATGGCCGTGCCTGCAGTAACAGAAAGTTTGTGAAAGCTTGCAGCTATGTCATGTAAAAGTGGCTGCTGACAGATGCTGCTTGTTCTGTCATCCAGAACTAACCTACACCTGTGACCTTCTGCACTGTGCCTGAAAAGCCAGCAGCAGACATAAATATATATCTATATACCAAATGACTCTTCGTTTCCTTTGCTCTGTTTAACAATGTCAACATTAACAATGTGTCTGTAATAACAATAAAATCACATTATCCACACACAAAGCATTGTTTCAAAATAAACTGAAGCCAAGTGTTCAACAAGCAGCTGGTATGACTCATAATCGAAAAGCAATGGATTGTATTGGGCAGCAGGGATTATGAATGCGTGTCTTAAAAACATGTTTAACCACATTTTATAAGGTGTGATTACAAGCACACTGTGGCTCTAGTAATATGCAGATGCAAGGGTTTTTGTACTTTGTGTTTCTTGAGCCAAAGCTGCTTTATGTATATCCTCCAGGACACTTGTTTGCACCTGACATGAGTTTTACATGTCCTCTCATCCAGCCCGGGGGGGAGAAGAGTGTTACTTGTTAAAGCATCTGAACCTCCCAAAAAATCTTTATGTAGTTAAGTCTGGTGAAGGGGGGTTGCAGGGGTGGTAGTACTGCAGGTGTGTGTGTGGGAGACTTAAAGTGTATTTCAGCTTTTGCTGTCAAATTTGAGATAGCCTCCTCTGTATGAGGAGGTTATACAGTGAGGATGGATGAATATGCCCTGCTGCACTATTGTATACTGACAGTTAGTGCCCACCACTCTCAGAATACCCAAACAGGGACCACAGCTGTTTGGCCAACAATTTTACAATTTCAATTCAGTATTTCCCTCTGTATGTTCATTTGTTCCCGTTCACACAGCATAACAAAAAATAATTACAAAAAAAAATGTCTTACCTTTTAGATGTTTTGCTGCAGCAGGCAACATAGCTGAATCCAGGTTTTTCTCAGCACCTTTACAGTGATCTGTTGTTATGGAAAGACTTGGGACAGGAATGTGTAGATTGTGTTTCTCTCATTAAGTTCATTAATATACAATGCACAAGCCAGGGATGTAATCTTTTAATCCTTTGTTAGGACAGGCAGTATTCAAATCTACTTTACAGATTATACTAAACAAACACCTCGCCCTTTACAGCCCGTCCTAAAAGTACAAAGAAGGAAAAATTAGTAGAAAAGTAAACAGTGAGGATGGATGAATATGCCCTTCTGTACTATTGTATCCTGACAGCTAGTGCCCGCCACTCTCAGAATACCCAAACAGGGACCACAGCTTATTGGCCAACAATTTTACAACCAGCTTCATAATAAAAGCTGATTCAATAATTCCCTCTGTATGTTCATGTGTTCCTATTCACACAGCATAACGAAAAATAATAAAAAATTATATTTCCAGGTTTTCCTCAGCACCTTCACAGTGATCTTGCCAAGAAACCCTAACCCAAGTTAAAGCAATTTAAACTGCAAGCTTTTTTTTTTGGCCTATGCTATGTGAATGGGAACATGTAACAAATATAAAATACTGTAGGTGTTATCCCAATTTGGCTGCGAAAGCTTTAAACAGGGGTCTCAAATCATTAGCCCCCCAGTTCTTTACTAAGGGGAATCTGCAATGTTTTACATAGGTTTCTTTATTATGTTCAGTAAACAAAAACATAAAAATGTAACTAAAAATCAGATAAATATAAAATATTGCAAATTAAGTTTTCATGTTTACCATCTGCAGCCACCAAGTGGAGCTCAGTGAAGCTTTTGTATTCTTTTAGCTGCTGTGCTAAAATAAACCTGAATAGCAGATACAGGTTCCTCCCTCTGTCTTTAAGCAGATCTCTCAGGATTTGCAAAAGTTAACCCTTGCAGTGGGGCTACCCCTACACTGCAAGCGTTAACTGCTCGTTTGCTCATTTTCATCTAGGCAATGAAATAAAGAAGACACATTTACCCGATCCTTGCTCCTGCAGCCAGCGGTAAGTGCTCACCTCTCCATCCTTCCACTCCAGCTGCGGTATGTCCCTTGGTGTTCTCACGTTTAATGCAAGTAAATGGAACTGCATTAGATGTGATGGCATCAGCTGTCCTTATACCGCCAGAGCCCAGGGAAGAAGAGGCTGTTCAGGTAAGTATATTTTCTTAATTTGTGCACCTGACCAAAACAAGCAGTTAACTCTTGCAGTGCGGGGTAGCCCCACTGCAAGGGTTGACTTTTGAAAAGCCAGGCGTTCCTCTTTAAAAGAATTAAGCAAGCACAAGGAACAAATACATTTCAATGATTCTCGCACCCGAGCTAAACAGTGAGAATGGATAATTATGCCCTGCTTTGCTATTATATTCTGACAGCTAGTGCTTGCCACTTCCTGAAAGGGACCACAGTTGATTGGTCAACTATTTTACAACCCGGCTTTAAAAAAAGACGATTCAGTAATTGACTTTGTTGAGCTGGATAGTGCCAGCAGGGCCACACACATCTTGAGTGTATAGGACCCAAAATTCAAGGACTGTATCGTCATCCTTAGTTTGCAGAAGCAACTAAAAAACAAACTGGCAATGATGACCTTGCTTATAAGAAAGGCCAGTATACTTTGTAAATAGTGTCATGAATGAAATAAATGTTTATTTGTAAGACAAAAACATGTTCATGTTATAAAAAAAGGCAGAGGAAATGTATTAACTTGAAAACATAAAATAAAATTGACAATCGACTTTAAACATTATTATGTTGGCAATGGATGGACAGACTACATGCATCAAATGCTCATTTGTCAATGGGTGGCAGAGTGGTACTTTGCTTTACACTCAAATGAAATTGTGGACACAACTACGTGGGTGAACTCTGCTCTATATCATGTTATACATACCAAGGGCCACACCTAATTCTACAATATACTTACAGGAAGTGCTTTATTGATTATTATAATATCAACATATTATCAGCTACAAAACATAAGCTATAATAAATCTAGGGGAAAACATTTGCTGACACTGATGGTCAGTATTTGGAAACTAAACCTTTAGGCTGCGTTCACACCTGGTCGTTTTTCAGCGCTGATCGAAGTGCTGAAAAACGCTCAAGCAGTGAAATCCTATGAATCCCTAAGGGCATGGTTCCCACCTGAGCGTATTTCAGCGCGATTTGTCGCTCTGAAAAACGCCCTACGCCCGAAATAGTACAGGAGCTTCTTTGGTGTGTATTTCAGCGCGTATCCATTTGGGGGGGGGGGGGGGCGGAACCGGCGGGAAGTTTAAAAACTTTTAAAAAAAAGATAGAGAAAAAAGAAAAGAAAATCATACTGCCAGGGAGGTTAAAAAACAAGCGTCAAACGCGCGTTTCAGTGCTAAAAAGCCCTTAAAAAACGAGCATAAAACGCGCCTGTTTGGAATCCTTAGCCCTTCAGCCACCTACCCCCCAGTCATTTTAATACACCCTTTCCTGAACCCTCCCCACCTATTTTTTTGTAAATCCATTAATTCTGGCTTTCCTCAGGCCATTCTGGTGGGTCACAAGGTCACATTTCATTCCTCTTCTTGCCTAGAATCCATGGTTATTACTGCAGTAGTAAACGTAATGACATGTGAGTATGGTTCATTGCAGCAGCACTGTAAGCCCAGGGGCGTTACAGTTGCTTAGCCAAGCGCTGAGTAGCTGTTCTGCAGCGCTTCAGTTAGCTGCAGCAGCTTCACTGAATGTTTTGGCTGCACAGTCCAAAGCAAAATGGCGGAGGATATAATTTTTGACTAATAAATACCATTTTCCAATGAATATTTGGTGTGCTCATCCACCAAAACATTAAATTGTAGGTTCCCACACTGAAATGTGATTTCCTCCATCAGGATTCAAGCACATTTCTCCAGCACGGCCAGGTGTGCCAACAGTTAAAATGGCCACTGGTGCTCTGTTCCCACCTTCTCCATCACACTCAGCTCTCTGCATCCACATTCACTTCCGCTGCGAGTGCTAAGTTAGCAGTGCGGAGCGCTGACTTGCAGCACAGCATTCAGTGGCGGTTTGCTAAATCAGAACTCGCAGCGGCTGGGCAACTGAACACGCCTCTGGCTGGCCTGACTCCATCACTTCAGGGGGTGTGTCTATGACATCCTGGACTTACAGGAAGGGAGCAGTGATGAGCAGTGGAGAATGAAGGGCGGGTCCGAGGCGTGGAGGTTTAGGAGTAGAAAGAAAAGCTGGAGATCTGCTTTAATATCACCCTGATACTATATTTATATTTTGCTGCTAGGCCACACTCTGAAAAAACTTTGTTATAGAATGTTCCTTGTCTTTCTCCTCACAGAAAAAGAAAAAGAAGCAACCCTTTTACCGCATGTGCAAAGACACATCAGATGCAGCAGTCATCACAGTTATGACAGATAAATGTCTCAGTTCCATGCTCTACTTGCTCTATTATGATATTTCCTTGCATATAAGCATATTATCTGTAAGAATCCAGAATACGAATTGATTCCTAGGACTACAGGATGTAAAACACATTTTATACTTCACAAGTACAATGGTATACATTGTAAGAATGTAAGTGGAACTGTATTCGATGATGATACAGGAATGCTAAACTACATATTGATTTTGATCAGCAGGGTGAACAATCTCTACTTAGGCTCACAGTGCAGGAATTCAAAATTGACTCTCAATCAAAAATCAAATAGAGTAAGAAGCATTGTAGTCCGCAATACCACTATCGCCCAAGCATGCAATCACACCGCTATGCAGGTGTCTGTGTCTGAGGCCTAAGCTGCATGTTAGCAATTAAGGTCATTCTGTTTTTTTTATACAGAGCAACGGTGTTGTCACCTTAGGACAGGACGCGTTAAAGAAGAAATCCGGTCATATGAATTCTTAACCCTGGCAGTGGGGCTGCTTCCAGTTACAAAGGTATATTTAGCTGAACAAAATGGATCAAATAAGAGAAGATAATTGTTAGACCTTATATACACTTTAAGTGCAGTCATTCGTGACAAAAGCATTCCACCTTGAACTAGTCTGACTTTAGCATAGTAACATAATTCTTTGTTCTATGTAACCACACTTAGCATATTTCATGTGGCCCTTGTACATTTGCAGGTTTTCTTTATAGTATACAGTTGTTCTGTATAAAAGCATAGGAACTAAGGTGAGAACAGTTATTTTGTGATTAAAAAAGAAAAGGAAAACGCTGATGTCAGTGGAATGATATTATAATTAAATGCAAAGCAAAGGCTTGCATAGAGTGTGATACAAACTGCATGCCTAGGTGTCACCCTACCAACCCAACCAAGAATAAACTCCCAGTATCTTGCAGCACCTCTACCTATGTGAAAGCTGTTCGGAAGCCAATTATGTTCTGTGCAATGGATGTTACACTGGGAACTAATATGGAATCTGGACATATACACAGTGAGGAGAAATTATCAAAACTGGAAGAGACAGAATCTGGAGCAGTTGCCTATAGTAACCAGTCAGTTTCTATCTTCAGTTTGTCCCTGGCACTGCAAGGGTTAAGGGGCTGAGGGGCAGATTGAGCTAATTGGTTGCCATGGACAACTGCTCCAGATTTTGTCTGCTCCAGTTTTGATTAATTCCCCCATTATGTGCACAATCAATTTAGTAAACTCTTAAATCATCAATTTCCTCACAGGAGTTAACTCAATATATTCTTTAATCATGATTTTTGTCCTTAAAAGTCATGCAGAAATGTGCAGTGGGTCCAGCCTTCTAAGCTTTTCGCCAAAGCTTCTTGTTCTTACCAGTCAGCTATAATATAAAAACCTGCTCATGTTCCGTTGGCCATTACATATGCCCCAGATGCAGATTTCCTCAGTTCTTGTATTCCTGCTGGGAACTTGAAGTTAGCCTGTGAAACTGTGTTAACTTGATCCTTGATCTCTGCTTGGGTCCTGATTTTGATTCGGAATTGTATTTCATGCACGATTCTTTCAACACAGGCTATTTTCATTCCGTTTCCAGATTTATTTGAACCCAATCAGCAGTTTCCTTAACCAGCAATTCAGCCCATGCTGTTATGTCTGTGTTGGGTGAGCAAAGACAATAACAGAAAAGCTTGTATTTTAAAACACAAGGAAATTCAGATGCTGATGTCTATGCCGATGACACTCGTATATCTCTTTCTACTCCACAGCTCACCTCCTCAGCCTCCTTGTGCGTCACTAATTTACTAACTGACATATTAGTCTGGGTGTCACAACCCTTCTTAAAACTCAATCTGAGCTCATGATATCCCCCCCCCCATGCACCTTACCTATACTTTTCTATTGAGATTGATAGCACAACTATTCCTCCCTCCACCCATTCCAATATACTAGGTGTTATCCTTGACTCTGACATCACCTATCTGCCCCACATAAAATCACATTCCAAATCCTTCACCTTCATGCACCTTCATGACATCTCCAAAATGCGCCCCTTCCTCACAAACAAAACCACAAAGCTGCTCATCCACTCACTTGCTATCTCTCATCTTGACTTTTGTAACTCCCTTATCATTGGCCTACCTCTACAAAGGCTATCCCCCCTTCAGTCTATCATAAATGCTGCTGCTAGACTCATCCACCTAACCAACTGCTCAGTGTCTGCAATACCCTCTGCCAATCCATTTACTGGCTTCCACTCGCCCAAAGGATAAAATTATAATATTCTAAATATTAACAACCACTTACAAAGCCATCCACAACTCTGCCCCAGATGTATCTCCAACCTTGTCTCAAAGTATCACCCTAACTGTCCTCTAAACTCCTCCCAAGACCTTCTGCTCTCTAGCTCCCTCATCAACTCCTCCCATGCTTGCCTCCAGGACTTCTCTAGAGTCTCTCCCATTTTTGGACCTCCGTACCACAACCTATCCATCTATCTCCAACTCCGACTGCCTTTAGGTGATCCCTAAAGACGCTTCAGGGAAGCCTATCTCGCCTCAACCTAACCGCTCGACCATCACGTTCTCAAACAATTCATACCCACAAAGCTACCTCCTCATGTATCACTTGCCCCTCCCTTTTAGATTGTAAGCCCTTTGCGGCCAGGGCCCTCCTTACCATCCTGTCTTCATTCGTATTGTAACTGTAATGTCTTCCTTATATTGTAAAGTGATGCACAAACTGTTGGTACTATATACATTCTGAATATTAATAATAATAATTATTATTATTATATCACCTGCAATGAATGCTGCTCCTTGATGTCTATAAGTTTTAGTTTCATGCAGAATCAGCTGCTCCCCTTAGCACTGGCCCTGATATCCTGTTTTAGGGTGGCTCCTTTACCTTGCAGGGCCCTATAGAGTCACCCTTGTGTTTGCTAATGAGCTGTGTGTGTCTCCACAATCACACAGGCACAGCTGGGAAAACCACTCCCTTCCCCCTGCTTCCTGCTTTTCCCTTCTTCTCCGGCCACCCTTCTAAATGTTAGTAGATGGATAGCTGCTACTTTGTCCCTTGTGATCTTGTACTGGAGAAGAAGTTCAGGGAAGAAGAGCTGAGAGAGTTGGAGCTGTTTGGAAGCATGATGACTGTAAGCGGTTGGGCAAAAAATTAAAGAAATACTTTGCTGGGTAATGGGTATTTGTTTGATCTGGATTTATTATTGAAAACAAAACTGGAGGGAAGGCTGTAATTTACCTTTAAGTGCCTGGTAAAGGAAACCCGTGCTCACTGAAATATAGAGCCTTTCATTGTTGTCCTCTTCTTCTGAAAACACTAACTGCCTGGCTGCCATGCTGCTTCTCTGGCTTCAGTTCCTTCTGATCACTGATCTGGAACCAGTATGCAAATTAAGAGTTTTGACATTCTAGTTTTGGATAGGGGACTTAAGACCCAACTCTGGGCACAAGACAGTAAAATATAACCCTTGCACCCCTGCACTGCAAGGGTAACTGCATGTTAAGTCTAGGGGAGCAGAGATAAGGAGGAGTACTAACTTTACTCCTCATTCTGGCAGACTCCCTCCATCCATGCAACCGCTCCTGGAAGTCTCTTCCCTAAGGCACTCCCGGCTATGGTCGCACGCTAATCTCCTCCACATACAATGTAGGGTTGATACGTGATGATGCCCAGGGACCTCCTAAAGCCCTGGGCACCAAGGAGAAAAGGAGACCAGTGGGGTAAGGTAAGTAATATCTCCTCTTCTTGGATCTAACAAGCATTTAACCCTTGCACTGATGGTGACAGTGCAAGGGTTTTTCTTGTCTTGTGCCTGGAGTTGTAGTGCCGCCAGGGGGTCAGAGCGACTTCTAGGTAACCAGCATATTCAGAGTTAGCAATGGCAGTCTACATATTTCTTTCAGCACAGGTTTCCTTTATAGTATAAACTAGAGATAAATGAATATCTGTAAGATTAACTAACTACAGTTTGTTGTCATCAAGCCAGCATCGTACCACTTTTACGCTAATTTATCCTCATGGAACACTACCTTATTGTGTGGAACTAGGGCCAATATTTATTTTTAACTGAGTAAATATGCATTGAAAGAATGTTCTCTATGCAAAATATTTTTGCCCATATGTTTCACTAAACTAAGTCATACAGTGAAAATAATTCATAGTTATATTCTGCTCAATTGTTTATATTCATCTGTGACCAAGACAGGAGTAGCACAACATGCAGGAGCTCAACAGATACATGAAGTGCAATATTTCTGTAAACTCTGACAGTGCCCTATGACAGTGCAGTAAGTTCACTCTAATTATAGTTATATTTAATAATTATGTGCTGTGTTCAGCCACAAAACAGTTTAAGGCCTGGTGCAGACCTGAGCGATCGTGCAGTCGTGCACAATTGCAGACAGCAATTGCTGTGCGGCCCCATTGATTTCAATGGAGTTACATCCGCACGGCAATCGCAGAAAAAAGGTACATGTACCTTTTTTTTGCAATACACGATGTGCGGCTGTTTTTCGTGTGCACGGGCGGAATCACGGCGGGAAACCGTGCGATCCGCCTGGCGCGACAGCGGTGCCATTACAAAATAATGTCACTCACAGCACGATCGTCGGTGATGAGGGACTCTGTGACCACGCGGCAATCCGCGCAGTATCGTGCACGATTGCCGCATGGTCACAGATCGCCCAGGTGTGCACCAGCCCTCAAGAGAAACTAGTTCCAGGCAGCCGCCTGCTGATAATTTAAAGAGGACTCCTGCCAGAATCTGTGGGGGAAGGATTATAACCTCTGTTATATTTTATTGCTGTTGGTGTCCTCATAGGGAGATTTTTTATCACTTCCTGAGTGGTCACCTGGAGAGTAAAGCTGACCAGAAGTTAGTTTTCGTACATTAGTACAATTTTCTAATGCTTAGTCCCTTTACAACCCCAGTGACCCTGTTGCTCCTCCATAGAGTGGTGCCACCCTTAGGCCCCCTTCACACCTAAGCTGTTTGTCTTGCGTAAATCAATGTGACCAGTGGTGTCACAAGGGGGGTACGGGGGGTGCGGCCCGCACCCGGGTGACACCATTGGAGGGGTGACACCAAAATGACTTACAGCCATTTTGGTGTCACCCCACTCTGAAAAGTCGGGCGCTTGGTCATGGACCGAACGCGCGACAGTATCAGGAGAGAGGAGAGGACCCGGCGGCATGCCTTATCCCGCCGGATGGCTGTCTCCTCCTCTCTCGGCCGCCGGCAGGTATCAGAATACTGCCGCGCGTGCGCGATGACGTCATCGCGCACACGCGTGGTGACGTCACACGCATGCGCGGTGACGTCTCGGTGGGGTGAGACTCGGACACCGCTCCGGGTGTCACCCAGCCTCGGGACGCCCCTGAGTGTGACTAACACCTCAACACTAGGAATCCCATTCATGTCTATGACCCCAGTTCACATGTCAGCATTTTGTTGCAAGCAGAAATAGGCCTGACGTAGGAAATACTATTTAGATAGATAGATTTTATTTGTCACATACACAATTGTACAAGTATGATATGCAGTGAAATGCTTACACGACTGCAGAGCAGTCGTGACGGCAGCCGACTACACCGGCGCCATCTTTGTAGAGCAGTACGGTGACAAGACGCGGATGTAGAGAGCCTGCAGCTTCTCCTAAAGCTCCGGGTGTCGCCTCTGAACGGCAGCGTGATACAAGTGCAGGAGCGCTGTACAATCTTAACCGCCATTAATCCCCAACGGAGAACCTGACTGTGCCAGTTGGTAGACGAGAAGATCGTTATGGGCCTCCGCATAATCCCCCATCTTGTCCTCGACGTGGACGACTCCGTCTCCCAGGGCGTCAACATCCCTTCTCAGCAGCAAAAAGCACATCTCTATGCAGGGAGCACCCAAGAGACACAAGCACGTCCCCTAGGGTAGTGTCCAGCAGGGGGCGATCAGCAGTGGGACAATCCTCAATGGTGCTATTCATCTCCTCACACACATGCACAGTAGGGCCAGACCGCTCGTCCCCCTCCCCAGGCCGTATCTGCGCTCCCCCAGAGTCCAGTCTGGGCGTGGATTTTGCCGGGTTGGCGGTCACCTGGCTCCCACCTCCTTTCGGCTCCCGCTCGTTACGGCTGTCGGAGAGTTGCAGAGAGGACAGGGTGCTGGACGAGCCGGCGCCATCTTGAGTCCGCGGCGAGCCCGTCGAGCGGAAAAATTCAGTAAGTTTCCGAGGGCCTTTCTTAGATTTTCGTTCTCTTCGACGGTCCCTGGGGTCAGGGGCACACATGGGTAGTATCATGGGAGTCCTCTGTGCTAAGGATTCAGCCCTAGGATTTCAGCTGTGCCGGAGCTCCACTATCCTGCGACCATCCGTTGATGTTAACTTGTTATTTACTTGTTGATGTTATTTGTGTACTGATTGGGTCTCTCTAAGGGCCCACTCATGCTATTGCATGGTGAAATGCTAATTTTACCACAACATGATACTATAATGCACTGCATTGTAATGCACTATCCTGCAATGCACCTATGCAGTGCAGCACAATGCGTGTTGTAAAAAATGCTACCTGCCCAAAAAAATTTGCATAATGGTGCAATGGGAGTGCATTCCAAATAAATAGATGGCCTTAAAGCTGAACCCCAAACCCTTCTAACTAATCATAACATTTAAAAAAAAATTAAACCGAAAAACCTATCTAAATGTCCTTTTTACTCCACGGCCTGTGACATTCCCGTCCTTCTTTGGATGTCCACCCCACTGTATGTGGGATACCGACACTTCCAATTGACCGTCCAGGACTGGAGTCCTCTTGGGATTCAGAAAAGAGTCTGCAGGTGATGAGATCAGTGTACAGGGTCCATCAGGCATGGACACATTTGCAGTGCTGGATTATCCATTACCCACATCTGGAAATGGCACAGACAAGGGACCTGGACACTGAACTTAATTGAGTAGAAAGGTCCAACCACAACGTAGCGTTGCACTAAACACGCAGGAGCTGAGCATTTACTGCTCATTATCACACAGTGCAGGGTACTGTATGCTAGGTTTCCTGCTCCTTTCTTTCTCAATGGCCCGTGAAAGACACCTCCCGGCTGGTGTGTATTGCAGCTCAGTGCAACAAACAGTACCACAATAGCATGCGTTGTTTTGCGTGCATTAACAAAAAGTAGTGGTACTGTTTGCTGTATACAGTATAAAACAAGACTGCAGAATGGGTTAAGGTGGCCATACACTCTACAACCATCGCAAGACTTTAGTCTTGCGATGGTTGTAAAGGGATTAAAAAAACGTACGATCTGCCTATCTTGGACAGGCAGATCGCACTCTCGATCATCGCAAGCACGCCCCCCTGAGGGGCGGGCTTCCGATGACCGCAATGCTGAACGGGCAGTGTGCGCGTGCGCACACCGGCCCGTTCACCATTTATCTTCCGAGCACCGTTCTAACCAGCCGAGAATCGTACGATTCCCGGCTGGTTTTCGAACATGCTGGTTCGACAGAAGACGTGCGACCGTACAGTAGAAACGGTCGCACGTCTCCGTTCACACTGCTCGATTATCGTACGAAAAACCGATCGCATACGATTATCGTACGATAATCGTGCAGTGTATGGGCACCTTTAGAGTGGGGCGGGAGGGATAGGGGTTAATTGTTGCCCAGAATTGGGACATATTTATAAATCACTGAATCTGGCATTAACCAAACGTTCACTGCAGGTAAATCACCCAGGTGTTTTAAATGACATAATTGATTTGCCACCAGTGAATATTTGGTGAAAGCCACATATACTGCTTTATAAATATGTCCCTAAGATTCTGAATGGGCCCTTAAACAAAGATTTGAGGATATTACAGTTGAAAACAATAGGGGGGATTTATTAAAACGGGAACATGCAGAATCTGGAGCAGTTGCCTATAGTAACCAATCAGATTCACTAAGCTTTGAAAATGAAATGGAAAACATGATTTGTTACTATGGGCACCTGCCACAGTTTTGATAAATTCCCTCCAAAAAGTTAACTTTTTTTTCCCAATGAGAAGGTTCACTTGGCAGCTTTTTGACGGCTTCTCTACACATTAGTTAATGGAAACTTCTCCTTAAAGTGCATGTAAAGGCATTGTTTTACTGTTCAGTAGAATAGGTGACAGTTAGACCGACTGTCAAGTTTTAATGCTTTATTTTTTACCATTGAACATTCACTCCTCTGTTTGTCAAGGTGTCCATTGTCACCGAAATAAAGTGTGTGGGGAATTCCCAAATTTTAAAATGTCACCAGAACAAGAGGTGAGGTTAGGTCTTCGTACAGGGACACCTGTTTTGTCAACAAGTGCCTAATTGGAGAATTGCCCTAATTTTTTGAAGAATTTATATCACTTCCTGTTGCGTCTGCTTTATCGGAAGTGCGGGGAAATCTCCCTAACAGGACACTGGCAATAAAACAAATAGACTGAGAGTGTTCTTAACCCTTCCCAACTCTACAAAACTTCTGACCTCTTAAACATTCCTGGTTGGGTTTGGTTTTATTACTTTCTCATCAACTAAAAGTAAAGTCTGAACTCCTGATCTGGGTCAGCGGAAAAAAAAGTCACTGTGACCAAGTCATCTGTAGGGCAGCAAGGGAACTAACATATTCAGAAAGAGATCAGCCGTGGCAGCCCTGATATTTCTCTTGTGGCAAGTTTCCTTTACATTTTGCCCGGCGCTCTTTAGGAAAATGCTGGGTAATCAATAAAGATGGCTATAGAACAGCTAAGGTGAAACTCATAAAAAAGCAATGTGTAAAATACTTCACTGTCACCATCCAGAAAGAAATCATTCCCCCTGCCTTTGTTGCAGCATCAATGCAATGCTCTGTAAGAAGCACATCAACTAATTTCCCCCAGTTGAAGAAAGGTCACCACCTCTGACTTGATGGCCCTATTTATCAATGTAAAATGCCCTCCACCTCCATCACATGCAGGGGAACTGATTGAAAAGATATCGTAAAAGCACTATTCTTAACCAGAGATTTACAGCTTGGATAACAACACCAGGCTGGGATCAATGCTATCTACAAATCGCTGAGGAACAAATGCAGATCTAAAGGTGACCACACACCCATCGTAGTGTATGTTACCCCTAAAATTATTATAACATAAATGTGACTGGTTGTATATCTAAATATTCTGCCCAGCATGTAGATAGATGGATTCTGTTCACACAGCACTACCGCTGTTAGATGGTGCTGATGAGCATAGACAGCCATGTGTTATAAATGAGCCCTTAGGTGTGTGTGATTATAGGCTCTTCAACTATTTTCTCTTCTTTTGTTAGCACAGTAAAGGCTCCTAAAAACAGAAGATATCCACATGTATTCCTTAGTTCAGAACAGTAGGAAGAGCTATGCAAATCATTGCTTTTCACACTATCGACCATAGCCTTATTTAATAAAACCATTCATTCCAAACTGCATACAGCTGTTTCAGGCTTTGTTATTGTTTTTGTTTTTATTTAAGGCCGTGCACCGTAGACAAACTTCTCCTGTGAACGAAAAAAGTGAATCATGAAATGACAACATGCTAATAAAAAAAGTGCATGAGGGTATTGTTGGTCCACCTCTGAACGGGAAGGACTCAATTCCCTGAACCCTCCAGGGTGCAAGGCACCTGACAAGGGCAAACCTAGGCTGGTCCACCTAGGCTGAAGCCAGGAGGATCCCGATCTTTAGGGACCTACCGAAACCGGTCCACCATGCATTTGATGAGGGCTATCCCAAAGGGAAGAAGTAAAAATACCCGTGAAGGCCACAGAACCTCTTCCCCAACTTCAGGGCCCTGAAGACACCCACACCCTCTTTCTTTTGTGGGGTCCAAATGTGCAGTCGTGCATAATATTAGCAAATACATAAATACATAAGTACCAGGGCAAGACATGGCAGGCAATTCCAGCCTAGATAAAAAATTGTTCCAGACTAGCCAGAAGGCCTTCCCAAGAAGCATAGTCCAGAACATGCTTTAGGTGTCGTGACCTAAACTAGTGAAAGACAGTGGGGTCCCAAGCCCATAGTGATTTTATGGCACACCTGTGATGCCACCCCCAAGGCCCTTGGGCCCTCCCAGCTCATGGCCAGACGAGGGCAGCCCCATTCTTACCAGAAGGCAATATCACTGGAAGGGCTCCTGCCTACAACTGGGACCAGGCCAGATTTAACCCAGGAGGGAAAGAAAAAGAAGAGGGACACCCTTCCCCCCAGCACCCACCTATTGCTCCAAAGAATATTAGACTACCAATATGGAGACAACCCCAGTCTTTCCCAAAAACTGATAAGAACACATTTATTTTTTTGAAGGTCCGTGATGCATGCATTGAAGACAAACTTCACCCCTTTGAACAAAAAAAGGGAATCGTGAAATTACAACACACTAAAAAAAAGTGCACAGGAGTGCTATGGTCCTCCTCCGAAGAGGAAGGACCTCGAAATATCCTGAACCCCCCGGAGAGCAAGGCTCCTGACAGGTGCAAGGACAACCCAGGTCCACCTACCCGAAGGCCGGCAGACCCCTCTCCTCAGGGACCTGCCGACACAGGTCCCACAAGTGTTAGGTGGGGGCTCTCCTTAAGAGAGATCACAAACGTGGAGAGAGGCAGAGAAACCCATAGAAGCCACAGAGCCTCCCTCTGAACTTCAGGGCAGGCCTCGAAGTTACCCGCATCTTCCGTCTTTGTGGGCCCAAAAGGTGTTCAAAAGTGCATAAAAATTAATAAGTGCCAGTGTACAAACCTGGCAGACCTTTCGGCCAAGGTAAAAAATTGCCCTGGGTTAGCCATAAGACCCGCCCTAGAGGTGTAGTGCAGAAATTACAAGAAGTGTTGTGACCCAGTGACAGTGAATCACTGTGGGGTCCCACTCCCAAGGGATTTTCTTGCACATCCTGGGACGCCCCCCCCCAGGGGGTACAGCACCACAGGTGTCTGTGCCTTCCGAACCCTCCGGCCATACCAGCACAGCACCCATCCCCATCAGGAGGCATTAGCACCAAGGAGCTCCCAGCACGGATGAAACTCCTCAGCACCCACCTTCACTTCAGAGAGTACTAAGCTACCATCCCCCCTGTCTCCCTGCTTGTGCGATGTCATGGGGAAATTTGCCATCTGTGTGTGATGTCACAGGGAACTTCCTTGTCTGTTTAAGATATCCTTCATTGTGCACTTACTCCAGAAAAGCACCACCCCCAGGGGTGTCCCTAGCCTTTGGCGCAGGGAGATTGTTGCTGGTGGTGCACGTTCAGGAGTAGGGGGTGGTGGTGCTGACAGGGGCGTCCCGAGGCTGGGTGACACCCGGAGCGGTAATGGCGGGATAAGGTATGCCACCGGGTCCCCTCCTCTCTCCTGATACTGTTGGGCATTCGGTCCATGACCGAGCGCCCGACTTTTCAGAGGGGGGTGACACCAAAATGACTGTGAGTCATTTTGGTGTCACCCCTCCAATGGTGTCACCCAGGTGCAGGCCGCACCCCCCTGGTGACGCCACTGGCTGCTGATATATGTTCCTTCGGTGTGGGAAGGGCATTGGTACTACATACAACGGTGGGTGATTCATCACCAACTCTGGCTGGTGTCACATCCAGCTCACTGTTGTCACTGGTTGCCAGGAGCTAGGTGGGACTCTGGCCAGAGTTTCCTGCTCAGCTGGTAGCAACCAGTTATGTCAATGAGCTAGGCGGGATGCTGGCAAGAGTGCCCTAGGTTACTAAGACCTAGGTGGGTAAAGATGTGTATGGCTCGCACCCGGGTGCCACCATTGTAGATGACACACCAAAATGACTGACAGTCATTTTTGTGTCACCCCCTATGAAAAGTCTTTGTAGGATACTCTGCGATACCATTCATTGTTAATGGAACCCCAACACACCATGTGCTTTGTAAGATACTCTGCGATACCATTCATTGTTAATGGAACCCCAACACACCATGTGCTTTTACATGCGTCAAAAAGCATGTGCCAGGAGTTTTGGTAAGCTGTGTTTTAAAAACAAAAAGGGTGTGGGGACATCCATGGTGCAAATTTTGTGTGTAGGACACAGCATTGAATTAAATGAGGTTCCTTATACACAACAAAAACAAGCATACGCGCACTAGTATGTGTATGTATGTATGTATGTATGTGAGATGAAGAACCGGCCAAAATTTGCTCAGTGAATGCTGCCGCCCAACATCCTTTGATTAAAAAATTGAAGGAGCTGTGTGAAAAATTGTCAGCCAAACGGCCCTTGCGTCTGATTAAATGAAGGTGCTGTTTGGCGGGCTGTCTGTCAAAATAAAATAGCGCAGCGGCAGATTCCTCCATCCACACTGATTAATGTGAATTTGTTAGATTCCTCCTGGAGAGGCAGAGACTGGTGTGAACGTACAGGATGTAAAGTGCGGCATAAATTGTCAGTGCTATATAAATACCTGGAATAATTAGATCATCAGTGCTATATAAATAAACCATAGACCTTTTATCCCGTCGCATTTAGTGTACTCGCGCTGCATTTCAATGCTGGCAATTTGATCATCCGCGGCAGAATTCTGTCAATCGCTCTGAACGATCCAACAAATATTCGCTCCAGTGTCAGGGGAACCGATCGCACTATAGACGGATTAAATGATCACAGTAACATAGTGAGTCAAGTTGAAAAAAGACACAAGTCCATCGAGTTCAACCGAACGTTGAACTCAACAAGATCGTATCTGCCAGCGTATTTTCAGCCATTGGCGATTGTGCTTGTTGGCGATCGTATAACACAGATCTGGCTTTATTGTAGAAGAAGCGGTGTACGGATGAAGGGCGATCGTGCAAGGAAGTAATAACGCTCACGGCACAGCAATCGAGGTGGGTTAGGGGCTCGGCCATGCGAGCAGCATGTTGGGTCTGTAAATAGCACAGAACAGCTTCGCCCTCCACCCCCCTCTTTTTTTTCACATGAAAATTATGCCAGCTCCAGTGGTGTGTGAAATTGGTATGAGCCAAGGGAAGTAGGTTATGCCTGATCCCTCCTCTCTGTCTTCACTTAGCATGGATTTTTCAGCACGTTGCACAAGGCTAGTCTTGTCTCTTTAAGGAGACACTGGAATCTAATTAGCCAACATTCCTTGATGTGGGTGATAGCTAACATAGGACAAGGGAGCAAGAGGAGGGAGGAGGAGGACGTGCGGTGATGTAGGAGTACAAGCACCCCTCCCTCATAACTCCTCATGCCTCCATGCTTGTTTTCACCACAGATTGCCACACAGAGCAGCAGCAGCTCATCTACAGACTAGCAGCGAGCAGGCGACCCACGTTACTTTGATTGACATCCGGACAAATGTTTCCCATGTTCGACTGCTCGTTATGAGAAAACCCCGCCCACGCCCTCCCTTTTCACACCACCCGGGGCGGGCTTACGAGCACGCACTGCCGCTGATTGGACGGCAGCGGGAGGACAAAGAGGACGAGAATGAATCGGATACGTCCTCCCCCACGTGGGTGCTAGCCAGTAAACACAAGCTCCTGCGTAGTGCTTATTGGTCAAATGGAAAATGATAGGCAGTCATAGGAGAGTGGCGATTAACGTTCCTATGCTTCCGATTGGTTACGGGTGCCCAATCGTTGTGTTCTTGGGCGGGGCCTAAAGCCGCGGTTATTTCTGGGAGCTGTATTTTTTTGTACCATAAACACCAGTCAAGGGAAGGAAGCTGGTCCTGGCCGATGACTACATTTCCCAGCAGTGTCTGGTGTTCCCCCCTCAATGTTGTGAATATGTATCAGAATGTTAATGATTTGCTGCTGCTAAATTTGGTCATAGAAGTCACCTACACAGAGCGTGTTGTTGGAGCTGCTGAGAGCGGTAGCTTGGGTTGTGTGGGATTTTCTCCCCTCCTCCTTCCCAGCTTCATTTTTCCTCTTTTATCCCCCCCATCCCAACGTGTGAGTGCATGTGTGGCTGATTAAACGAGGGCGAACGGCCGAGCGGGAAGAAGAAAGACAAGGAGAAAGGGAAATTTCCTGCGATGGGATTTAAGGGTTGATTGAAAAGAGCAGACGAGGCTACAACAACAACACCACCACAGATCAGTGCTGGTCTCCAGGAGGAAATTACGGATCGGAGATTGGCACCAAGCTTTTTGTCTGCTGCTTACGTCCGACTCGTCACAAAGTTCTTTCCAAGAAATCGGCTTTGTTTTGCGGTCGGGCTGTCACCTCTGTTGTGCCTGGGGAATCTTCAGCTCACTACAGAGCCGTGTGATCTTGTGCTGTCACCCCGTGCGGGAGGAGGAGGAGGAGGAGGAGGGCTGGATCTAGGAGCAGAGAGTGTCACGGAGCCTAATCCTCCTCATCTGCCCCTGTCCTGTGTGCGGGAGACAATGAGAGTGGGGCCGTAAGCGATCTGTCTGCCCCCACCCCGTGGAATGTGGAAGGTTTCGCTCGGGGGATCACAGATACCCGCAGGCTGGGCAGCTACATTAGCATTGCTATTAACGGTGGGAGCCCAGGGGCAGCGGTGTCATTAGCTGGGATCACACGCTCTCCCTCCCTTCTCACAGGGGGATCCCCCCCATCTACTCCGACAATTAGTCAATGAACCTTCCTGATCCTGGGAGAGGCAACTAACAAGCGGCTTGGATGATTCGA
>NW_017307924.1:222993-225701 GCF_000935625.1 Nanorana parkeri | reverse complement strand
ACTCTCTACCCTACCACTCGACTCTCTACCCTACCACTCGACTCTCTACCCTACCACTCGACTCTCTACCCTACCACTCGACTCTCTACCCTACCACTCGACTCTCTACCCTACCACTCGACTCTCTCTCTCTACTCTCTCTCTCTCTCCCTCTGTACCCTACTATCTACCACTCTCTCTCTCTCTCATTGCCGTGTGGTCCTCTGTGCATTCCTGACCCCTCCCCTAATGCTAAGCTTCCCATGTCCCTCATCTGGAGCCTTCAATTGTCTCCCTCTCCCCCTCTCTCTCCCTCCAAATGAGTCAAATGTTTGTATTCTGGGTTACAATGTGACAATTGTTATGTAAAATCAGGGAGGGAGGAATAAAAAGCAGTCTTCGCTGAATGAGATTTGATGGTTGCAAATGGGACAGTTGATGCTGGAGCTTGGCTTGTGTTTTTGTTTTTTTTGTTTTGCTAATTGCAAAAACATTAAATCCACTTTGGCATTTATGTTCCATCATAAAATCTATCGATCAGGGGTTGCATGCTTTAATCTTTAGCCTGACAAACTAATGATGTGGCTAAAGCTTTTACAAGTGACAGGCATATTCCTTTTTTTTTTTTAGTGGGGGTTCCCATGTGTGGCCACAGGAAAACAAAACGGAAAGTAGACATTTATAGGTCCGTTTCTTCTTTAAGTAGCTTAAGTGTGCCGTCTGATTACTTATTGAGGTTGTAGAGACTAATAATTATTAAAACCCCTTTTAAGGCTTTGTAGCCTGTGTTCTAACAAGTTGGGTCTCCTAGCATTTCCGGCTATTAACTCACATGTAATTGGAACATACAGTGATCCTTTAATACACTATTGTGTAGACAGACTAGGCTGATAGGAGATTGACTTCCCGTATCACCCCCGCCCAAGTGATCTGATCTCTCTCCAGCAAATGACCTTAGTAAAAAGAAATATGCTCATGATGTGGCCATTTCCTTCTGCACTCAGACAAAACTAATCTTCAGAGGCCTCTGCAATAAGAGAAGCATGATCACCCTCATGGTTTTTCTTTTTCCCCCCTCTAACATCTGACATAAAAGTACTGATCCTTAATGGGGACATTATATCCTGCAGCCCTAGGCAGTGGTGCCACATGAATCTCCGCTCTCATAAATTGCCCAACACAAAGACACTTTAATAGTTGGTCTGTGTGGGGGAAAAAAAGAAGTACAGACGTCTGTATTTGTGGGTGTTCTAAATATATCCTCTAATTTTGGCACGTTTGTGATATATGGTTCAGGGTTGTTCAGGTAATAAACGTTGCTATGATCGCTAAGGGATTTGTTTTTATAGCATCGTATATATTTATGCAAGGTTAGAAGTGTTATTTGTACATAATAAAGTGTTTTTGTTTTTAGTGTGCAACAAAGTTGAAAATATTTAGTAGAATAAGAAAATCTCATCTCGAAGGTCGCTGCTTTAGCAATACCCCGCATTACCATAGGAAAGTCACCTGTCTGAAGCCTGTTAGCTGCAAGCATGTTTGGCTAGATCTCGAAGTTGAGAAATGACTTTCTAAAATGGGCCCGTTCTGAAACACCTGTGTGGTACAGATGGCCTTTTATTCATTTATTACACGGTTCTTTACCAGTCTTGGACTTTGTGTCAGGATTCTAATCGTCTTCTTTTTTTATAGGGCATGTCCACGCCTTCCTGGCAAAGAAGACCCAGCCTGGGCACGATTAATTTCTTAATTAATATTTATTGTTTTAGGCTCCGCATCAGCCTGCTCAGCCCTTCAAATTCACCATATCCGAATCGTGTGATCGGATTAAGGAGGAGTTTCAGTTTTTACAGGCTCAGTACCACAGGTAATACTGTTTACTCTAGCTGATCCTTGTATTTGCTTAGCCCTTGTTGTCAGTCTATTTTTTTTTTTTTTGCTTTGTGTACATAAGGCGTTAACTGTTGAAAGGGTTTGGTCTTTTCCTATAGGAAATGCGAGTTAAAACACCTTCACTTCTCAGAGCCAAGTATGTGGCAGAGTGTACTATTATCTATGATTGCAAGCATGTGCTTTTATAAACTGCTGAACTGTTGCAACAATGGTACATATGCCGAGCTGAAGTTTACCTGGAGGTGATGTCACCTGCCGGTGGATTAGCTCCTCTAGTGCTTTCGATCACAGGTGAGCAGTCGACAATGTCTGCTGCTTTTACATTGTAAACACTATTAACAAGTCTACAGGCAGGGGGTCAATTGACATACTGCTGAGAAGAAATAAATATTTGGCCTGCATAGCTGAAATATCTTCATAACCAGAGTTAATGTAAAATCGCAAGCCATTTGTATGCCTTTGTACATGTGCTATATAACTCAATACATTTTTAAATTCTGTGCATGTCCGCCCCATTAATCTACACAGGTAATGTGCATTATGACTGCTGCGCACTGAACGCTAGAATTGGCATAGCAAGAAATCCAGAATTGCAGAGGAACCATGATCCCTAAATCTTTCATTCTTGTGTTTGTTAGCAATGTGGGCTTATACCTTTTGAATCCCTTTTTATTTGATTGACATGCAGTGGATGCCGTTGGTGAATGGATTAAATGAATTGGGATGTGCTTTTAATGGCTTGCATTCTGATTGGGAGTTTCTGTATGGGACGCTTGAGGATAGTAATATAGCGTGTGTGTGTATGTGTGTGTGTATATATATATATATATATATAT
>NW_017307924.1:218818-222104 GCF_000935625.1 Nanorana parkeri | reverse complement strand
TATATATTTAGAAAAATCCCAAGAACCAAGTATTGCCTAAAAGTACTCGTTATTAATTCCTGATGTTGACATAAAAAAATATATAATATTGCTATCTCTTGTCAGGTATTGTTTATATAGCTGTGCTGTTAATAAAAAGCCAGGTATACAGTGGCCTTCGTATAATAAGGCCAAGTGTCGCAACCCAGAGTAAATAATGGCCTGTCCTTTTTCACTGTGTCGGTCGTTGTATTCTAAACCGATGAAAGGTGAAATCTGGTTGCTATGGGTTAACGCAAACCATTGCTCTTTGCCCTTCTTGCCATATGCTTAGAATTTCTGTTGGCAGTAAACAGCCTTCATATTGTGCTCTTGTATCCATTACACTTCCTGATGTCTTTACAAGCTTTTCAGTGTGTGATAACAGGACATTTATTGTGGCAATAGCTGTAGTATATAAGGGTGCCATTCTTATGTTGCTCAATCGTTGAGCTACCACTAGTGCCAACAGATGTTGAGCATGCACTAATGATTCCTTCCAGACATTAAAGCGTTAAGTCTATTCTGTTGTCAGAGGCTAGAGTTTAAGATGTTTGGAGCCAATAGGACAAGCTACCTCATAAGTTCTTCACAGGAACATAAACCAGCCCTAATTCTGTCTTCTTGATGACTGCGTTCAGATGGCTGTGGTAAAAGTCAGTGCAGTGTAAATATGACCATTTTTGTCATTGCTTTGTGCAGCTTGAAACTGGAATGTGAGAAATTGGCCAGCGAGAAGACGGAGATGCAGCGGCATTATGTCATGGTAAGAAAGCTGTACAGCTAGCTAAAAAATGTCTTTTTGCATTTCTGTTTATATTCTTTTACATAGCAGACTTGTGTTGCTGGAGGCAGAAGCTAGATTATAGGTTGAAGTATTGGATGTTCCGCTGTCATATGCTAAAGCTTCTAGGTGCTTGAAGGATATCTAATGGCTTTTCTATTTTATTTTCTCTTCTCTAGTACTATGAGATGTCATATGGGCTGAATATTGAAATGCACAAACAGGTACGGTAAACTATTTCCTTTGATCAAAGAGCAGAACCCTTTTTCCTTCTCTTGAACCCTTTTTTTTTATTACCAATACATTTTAAGATTTTCTTTGCTTTGTATCAAGATTTATTGTCTGTTGTGCATGTGGCTTTTACGGTTGGTTGTTAACTCCACAATGGTTCACATAATACGCCTGTGATCAGTTTTGTAGGCAGCTGTGAATTTTTTTTTTTTCCTGGAATATAAAAAGTGTTTTCTCATATGTGGATCTGCTGGTATGAGAAATAATCATTTTTTTTGTTTTTTTTAAATTTGGTATAGCCGCTCATATAATCAAGTCCCATGTATGTAGGTGGCATTTGACTCTAATGTGGTCAGATGTTCTGCTTTTTGTGCTTGTATATAATGGAGTCATTCCTTTTGCGTTGTTGGTGAGATATAAAAGGCTTGCTTATTTGGACAATGGGATTGGTTGCTTTTTATAATGCGGCTGAGCTAATGTGTGCTATGAATGATGGATGGGCTGTAAGGACTACAAACATAATTCCTCTCTTATAAAATACTAATTGTACTAAAATCAAAGCAATCACACTCCCTGGTTGATTACAAATTCAAGAGATAAATGACATTTTAATTCCAAACATTGTAAGAACAATTATGTTAAGGGTTGTGCTTACACTTTAATGGGAAGTTGTATGTGTAATTACGATTGGAATAGAGGATTACTGAGGATTAAGTTTAATTAGAATATAATTTTCCATTACTGTCATTTTTGTTCAAATTAGTAATGTAAACAACCTAGTAATACTTATGGACTTCATCAATTCCTGATGGCCCCAGTGAATTGGCGCATCAGACCTGCTTTGTAATTATCAGCGTTTAAATGCGATATGAGCTCTAAATTTTGTATGTCACTGTTTTGCAGCTGGAAAATTAATTAGTTGCTTTAAAGAGTTGACTGTTTAAGGTTTAGTGGTTAATGTCACGTTGAATCTTGTTTGTCAAAATCTGTTTAATACTTTTTTGCTATGCAGTCTCTCCATATATTTATTTCTATCTGTCCATATTTTTATAAGGGAATTTGCTGAATTTTATGAGCGAGATTATGCTGTCATATTTCCACCCAGTCCTCTAAATTCGTCTTGAGTTTTACAGCTTAAAAGAGAACCTTGGTAATCTCCCTTCGACTTCAAAATTGATCTTTATACAGCCTTCCTTAAATGCAATCTTACACAAAATCCTGCAGGCTGTTTATCGCATTAAGAACTACAGACAGCCCTGCAAAAACCACCTACTTATATATTTCCTTTTAATCTCTGCTTCCTCCTCTTTTCACCAGAGCAGAAGAGGGAAGGGAGGGGATGAGGGGGGGCATATCCGTCTTTGTTTTCATCCACTAGACAGACGGCCTTGGTTCCTCTCAGGCGCTCATCCAGATGTACTTACTCGATACCCTTGTAATAGAAAGCAGGTTAGAATTCTGTGAGTTGCCCTGCGGCATAATTGGACAGAGTGCTACAGATCGGGTTAGGCTTATTAGATTTATGCCTTTCAGGGTTCAAGAGCAGGGATCTCCAGAGACCGTGGAAGTACCCCTAGTAATTGGCGGCCCTGCTATTTGAAACCTCCTGCGTGTTTGAAATGATTTTTTTTTTTTCCCTGTGAATTCTATCTTGTTTTTCTTGGCCCCTTTCAAGCACTTTTTTTTTCTGTGGGATATTATTTCATTGGAACAGAAAATGAAGGCTGTGATTGAAGCAGAACTCTGTGACTTGGCAAATTGATGAAAGGATAAACACACTCGGCTGTAGCGATGTGGGGTCGATGTTTCCAGCCCAGCCCTTCCCTTGTTTTGATGCTCATCAGTCATCCAGTGTTGATTTTGATAGAAGACTATTAAAGCGAAACCTATGGGGAATTTGTCATTCTGAAAGGAAAGCTAATGTAATTAGTACCAATTAAAGTACATTTAGTCAATTGGATTTAATCTTAATTAAGCCTGTGTAATGTTGCCAATTTTTAACAATTATGTTTGAGAACATAATTAATTCAAATTTTGGTAACTGAGTAAATAGCTAGAGCCTCGATGCTCAATGCATGTATAATATGAATTTTCATTTTTTTTTGGAGGATTTTTAAATGTGAAAGATCAGCGACATAGGAGGAAGAATAATTGTGTGTGTGTATGTATGTGTGTGTGTATATATGTATGTATGTATGTATGTATGTATGTATGTGTGTGTGTGTGTGTGTGTGTGTGTGTGTAATATATATA
>NW_017307924.1:211221-218697 GCF_000935625.1 Nanorana parkeri | reverse complement strand
ACACACTCCACACCCTCTGCACACACACACACACACACACACACACACACACACACACACACACACACACACACACACACACACACACACAGTGTGTGATTACACCATGTGGAAGTAGTACTCCCCTTTTTGAAGTGCAAGTACAGCAGTGTTAATACTTAACGTGGAACCGCTAAACGCAGTTCATTTTGCCACAAATGTTGTAGCATTTGTTGCAATGAGCATCAAGCTCTAGGCTGCACAAAAGGGGTTAAATGCATCCGCGCCGACTAAAAACGAATCTGTTGCTCCTGCCATGTACATTTTATTGCTAGACCTGGGCAACAGCCATTTTGAAGTGCTGCTGAAATATTAATTGAGCAGACATGAAAGGACTCGGCAGCCTGATAGGATGTCATAATTGTAGATGCAGCAGTCGATGGCAAATGATGATAAATGGCATTAGAATCCTTTTAGCAAACTGTAATAACTTGAAGGAGGGAGGCCGTATGGATTAGCTTTATATCTGATACCCTCTAGTACCAAGTGGATTGCCAATACTGCTTGTTTAGCATTTTCTAAGGGCTATAGGATATTGATTTTTGACTTACAAGGAATAGCTCTATTTTCACCATTGAAAAGTATTGCAGGTTGTTAAGAAGAAATTGACTTGAAGAGGGCTGACTGCTGCCCATCATGGAGCAAATAAAGCAAAACTGCCGAAGCATGGTGAAGCAGCGAGCTTGGCCCTCAGCAATTTGTTGCTATTAATTTACCATGCTCGACAGCAAATCAATCGGCATCTACTTCATCTGCTGGAGAAAATGCTGTCCAGGGCAGATAAAAGGGCCTGCGTGTTACAGTGAATAGACTAGATTTTCCAAAAGGAGGCTGAAGTTAATGTGTAAATAAGCGAAATCAAAGTCGCTGCTGCAGAAGAAGCTGTTTTTAATTAGGTTGGGCCTTTTAGCAAAGGGTTTTTTTTTTTTAAGAATGTCAGAGCCTTGCAGTGTAAAAGTTTTTGTAGCAAATCCAGTGCAATATTGTCATGAAAAATGTTGCACTGCATTCATTTTTAATTTTATCTATTTTGTAACAAGGAAGGTGCTTTATCTGTGACGTTTGGAGGATGGGCAGAACAAAATAATAATGGGATGTCAAAGTCTTATTGACTGACACTTATGCGGTCTCATCAACTTCCAGTTCGATCTAACGGTATGCCTCATCCCTGATGGGAACAATCTAATGCTAACAAGTTCAGGAAGCTATAAGAGGCGTGAGGAAAAAAAAAAACCAAAACTTGCTTTTTAACAAAAATGTTTTTATCTAAGGTGCCTTTTTAATGGTGGTTATGGTTGGCTTCCATATTGAATGTTGTACTTCTTGTAATGGGCCTCATTATCAGCATTTCTCTAAAGGTGTCAGTTGCTAGCAGGGGCATAAGCAGGCTCAACATGAAGATGGTCATCAGTGGTTATCCACACGCTAGTCAAGAAATCTAAATGAAACCAAAAGCAGGATTTCCTTGTCAAATAACTGGAAATGCAGACACCAGTGGACTAAGCCTTTTGAACAGAATTCCCTCTTTCTCAGGTTCCTATTCTGTTCCTCATGATTGGACAGTCCTATGGATTCAGTGAATTATCGTGGTTCTTGGCTAGAGTTTTAAAACTTTTTTTTTTTTTGCATTGTGTTAATTAAAAAAGTGTTGTTTTTTTAAATGTTTTTGTGAAACTAGTACAAATGCTAAATTGTAATTTTGATAGTAACCTTTTTGTAATCCTATTTTTATTTGGACTGGGGAAAGTGAGAGCAAAATAGAAGCCAAGCAATTGTACCTCTGCTGACAAGGAACCTGTTGACAGGAGGAGAGATGACCTCATAAGTCTGCTACTTCACTGTCCCAATAACGAGCTATGGCAGGGAGCTGACCAGGTGGTATTGCATAGTACCAGCAATATAAATATTACATTGAGTTTCTTCAGGTAAACTCGGACTGGGAGAGGGAAAAGCAAAACAGAAGCTAGTCCGGTATATCTGATGCACTTCTGCTGATAGAAATATGTTGAATGGAGAAGAGGTGAGTCGCAACCTCATCGGCCCGCTGCTGCTCCTTTACTGTCCCATCACAAGCTCAGGCTAAGGTAGCTGAGTAGACAGTATTGGTTAACTGCAGTAGGGGAAAATCGGGTCACCAGCGGGTGGATATTTATAGTCCCAAGGGCAGTCGTTGCACTTTATTTGGAAGGTAAGTGCCTGGGTGTTCATCCACAAAGAAATATCCATACAAATCATCAAAAGAAGGTACAAAGGCACTTCTGGATCTCACAGTGGAGAGAAGACAAAGCATCCGCATTTTATTATTGTTCAACATGGCTCAATCTGTCTCTAATTTGATAAAGATGGACCGAGTTCCAGTGCATGACCCGTGAGTGCCTTTGTACCTACTGTGGACTCTTAATGTGGACACATTTTCCACCGATAAATGTGAGCAGGGCATATTCTAGATGCGAAAGTAGCAGAAACTCTTAAGAGAAATGAGTCAAAAATTGTTGAATGCCAATCTGTAGCAAACATTGCTGATCTCAAAAGGTGTAAACCACTGCGGAATCTGTCGTCTTATAGTATGTTTGCTGTCAATGTCAATTTAGCAAGGTCGGTCGGGAGCTTCTAGTGGATGTTGGAAAGTGCAGTTAGACATTTTCAGTAGTGTATTTTTCTTGTAGGCGTTCGCCACTTAGTTTGAGGGTACTGCAGAGCTTTTCATTCCGTTCCTTACTTGTAAGAAAGGTGTAGAAGCCTCTCCCAAAAACAAAACTCATCTCATCTGTATGCATGTTTTTGGATCTAAAGATGGTGAATATAAAAAGCCAAGCTGTGATGTCTTACTAAAAATATGTGGTCTTGGTCTTATGGAAGGGCTCTAATGTACTATGTGATTATTTTGTTACCACAAGAAGTTGTGTTGTTTTTTTTTTTTTTTAACCACAGTGTTGTTTGCTTCTTAACATGTAGTAGGGAAACCAATATTTTGTCAGGAAAAGTGTTAGACTTCCTACTCCCTGTTCCACAGTTGGCCCTCCTGTTGTTAAGTTATTTAATGAAAGGCATTCAGCAGATTGTGCCAGTCTGCACCAGCAAAAATAACATACTGTTTGTCTTTCTGCGTGATGATGTGTAGGCCATACAAGGAGAATAGCTGTACTGTATTAAAGCACAAAACCTCCTCTCTACAACATTGCAGTGCTGTAGATTGTACATGGGTGGCAAAGGAGTCATTCGAAGTTTCACTTCTGTTAGTGCTTCAGAAATGTTGAGATCAGTATTTCCTGGAAAATAGGAGAAATGAAAATTGCTTATGTTAGCTGTGGTTTTCGTTAAAGAAAATGTCAATAAAGTAGTCTGTTCCTAAATCCAGTTGAATGCAGTTTATTGCAGAGATAGCCATATCTTTTTAATGCCAATATTTGCTTTTACTTTTGGCAGCGAAAAGTGATCCCTTAATGAACCAGCACCATGCAGTCTTAGCTACTGTCCTAGAAAATAGCCATGAGGGATCATATGTTTGATATAAATAAATGTGAAACTTCAATATCACAAGTGTGAAAGTACTCAAACACAGTCACATTGTTCTACTTTACTAACTGATTCTTATGTAAGAGACAGTCTAGCAATGTTGCACAACAAATGCGACACAATGATCATGCAGCAAAGTCCTTGCAGGGCCCAACACTACTGGACTATTGGGATCGTTCTGGTTCAATTGTTCGCCAAGGATAATGCATAGGTAATGTGTGATTACCAAGGGTTTATTTTACTGACTGGTTACCATACCAAGAGGTTGCCTTAACTGCACGCAACAGTGAAAAAACAGGTGACCCATAAAGAGACCTTCTGTGAGTCTGTTCCCACATGATTGCTCTTGTGTCTTTACACTCAAAAACAAAAACCTAGTACAGTCAGTCCCAGAGTTACTTACTAACGACTCCTACTTACAAACTGAGGCTATTACTGTACAGCAGGGGTAATTGTAATGCTACCATGCTCATGCTGACAAGGAGTGCCCACCTTTTTGGATGAGGTTTGTAGTACTGTAAGTAAATTACAAGAAGTTGGCTCTTGTTAGACATGCAGACGAGGGGTGCCCACCTCTTCTACCGGGTCACTGTGAGGTTTTTACTGCTTTTCTGTATCCTCATTAGAAAGATAATCTCACTTCCTGTCCTTGAGACAACAGGAATTGAGAGGAAATCTACCCCTAGGAAGGGAAATTCACTCCTGTAAGAGTGATCATGGGGAAAAAGTTGTCTCCACTGATGCTTTAGTGCCAATCCTTGTTTCTACGACAACCCAAAATTTTCAAAATCCAATTGTCACAGGGACAGAAAGTGAGGTACAATCTTCTGAACAGGGGCACATACAGCAAAACAAACTACAACGGGTAAATCCTTCTCTGTGCTATCCAAAACAAAAACATTTTTGACTGGAGTTACACTTAAGTTGAATTTGTATGCAAGTTGGAACAGGTACATTTTTTAAGAGCAAACCTACAGTCCTAATCTGTAACCATGGGACTGCCTGTATATTGCAGCATGTAGGTTTGTGAGTCTCTTTTTTTTTAACTTTTATTTTTATCTGGTGATCCTGTTGTTTCCTGTTCTATGATTTAGAACACTTGTTTGCAGTACTGCCCCGGTGGAGGAACAGTATTGTCACTCTAGGACAGGAAGTGTGTTAGAACATCATCAGGGCTGGACAAATCCCAGGAGCCCAGGTAGCTAATGCTCCTTAAATATTACAGATGGCACCGAAACATTTGAGGTTTTCTCTAGTTGTCAATGGAGTGGGCTCCAGAAAACAAATGTTGCTGGCTTCTGGATTCCAAATGTGTTTGTTCACCCCTGGACTACACATAACTCCTCACCCTCTACTTATCTCCATTCCGTAGGTGGAGGATGCCCTGTCAGTTGAGTAGACATTATATAATATGAGACATTGCTATTATGTTTTTTTACACAATCGGAACCTATGCAATGGTGCTGGGTTGTCCTCCAAACTCATGGGTGTTCTTCATACCACATAGGAACATGATTTTTGTTTATAAATCTTTAGACCGAAAGCAAACCTGGGCAAACAACAAAACTACTAAACTGACAGCTTGTGTTTTTGGGGTTTTTTCTTTTCATATATAAAGAAAATGTATGCAAAACCACTACTGTATACATGCCCTTTTAAAAGTATGGCTAAGATGGATCAGGGTTTGATCTTAACTGTTGTCTTTAACTACTGCGGACATCCCACCCCACCATTGGTCTTGGGGATTCATCATGCGTGTTGTGTTTTTACCCTTTTTTTTATTATTATTTATTTTTAACTTGGGCTAAATGCATATACGACACTGCATTTCAATCGTTGTGCAGAGCGTTGTATGTGCTCCATTTTTGGTGCATTGACCTGAGGGTGTCTTTCCAGTTCAATCCACACATTGCAGCACATTTTTCTGGATGATGTGAACAAGCCCTTACTGTGACAAATAGGACTCGTGGATGGATAACTTCAGATTCATAGAACTGCCTGGGTTGGCAGAAGACAGCTGAGCTGGTGTCATGGACCACAGTAAATGCCTAGCTGGTGGTCAAGCCTTACTTAACACTATTTTAAAAAAAAATGAAAAAAAGAAAGAAATTGAAAGCATTTCACGCTCCCTTGAGGGTAACACTTGACTTTATAAGCCACCTGAAACTGATTGGTTTTGCATGGTAGCTGGTTGGGTAAATCCCAGGTTGGGTTCTACTATATTAGAGAACTGTTACCCAACTATCATGAGGGAGGAAAATGGATTATTCACAATGTACTGCTAATGTAGTTTAGCAACATATCTCCAGATCCAACCTGGGCCATGGGATATGCTCAAGCATATGCATATGCTGACTTTCAGAAAGTGGCACAGAGACATTTTTGTCAATTAAATATCAAGAATTACAATTGGTCACCTTATTATGCCTTTCAAGCAGTGGTGTAATCCACCTATTTTTTGGTAATGATAGTTTAGATTTAGCGCACACCTGCGAGCTTGATGAAGGGGGGTAAACCAGCCTTTTTATTTTTCTATAGTCTTTCTGTACCTCTAAAATACAGGGTTCTTTAGAATGCAAACACCAACCAGACTGCCAAAAAATTCTCACTGCAACCTACCTCTTCCCACTGCCCTCTCCTTCCTATTGGTTCATGCTGAGCATTTTGTAGCACTTTTTTTCTGCCCTATAAAAACAGAAAAAAAAAATATGCCCAAAAATCCCATTAATTTCTTTTTTTTTGGCACATTACAGCTCATTTTGGCCCCATAGGCTCAATAGGAAACACTAAAACATATGTTTTGTTTTTGCACGTTAACTTCAATGAGCTACAATCTGCTCACAAAAACACGCGACCCGATTTTTGTGTGCAAAAAAGCGTGCATGGAAACCCACAAAAAAGCTGTTGCCTAGGTTAACCAGACATGCACCACACTTTGTAGCCAGTAAGGAGGGGAGGACAACAGAAACGTTGGGCCACCACATAGCCATGAGGGGTTTGGTTGCTGTTTTGCTTTAGAGTGTACCCAGGATTTTAGGTGTACACGGAGCATCCTGGAAATAGAACTCAGGGGCCGGTTTACCCTTCTGTATCTGAGCCACATGTACCCTTTTTAAGGTAATGGCACTTCAGCTATCCTTTTTAATTGATATGCACTGCATTGGACTGTGTATTTCTGCTGTTTTCTTTTCTGGGTGGTGAGGTTTATTGAAGGTATGACAAGTTAAGCTAGCCAGTTGCAGCCTTTCAATCTGTGTGGACAACTTTTAAATAGACCTGTGCAATATTAATTTGCATGGGTTTAAGGATGAGTGCACACAGTTGGTAAACCATAAAGACTGTGTGTTGGGCCCAGTGTTTGCTCAGATATTTGAGGTAGGTTTGGTTTTGTAGTCTGTTCTGGAATTCTTACATGGGCTGCTGTAACCACAGCGGAACATTAACTACAAACTACTGCTCATTCCCAGAACTGCTGTAACCATGAGGCATGTCAACCACTCAGATATAACATGTCTGTCATCACTTATTAATTTGACTTTTTTTTTTTTTTTCCCCTCTTGAGGGGGAATTGAGCCATTGAATTAAAAAGTTTTGCAACACGTAACAATTTTTAATTTTTTAAATTTTTTTTTAATTCTTATAGCAGTTTGTTCACGGCCCAAATGCAAATAGCAAGTGGCGATTTATCTTGAAACAACTTTGTAAATGAGTAGTTCACCAAGTGTGCTACTCAGTCATTGATATGCTGGCAAGTGCCTTAGGTAAACATAATAGCTGTAATCTGTCTCTAATTGTCCAGCTATAAGCTATAATATTGTCAGAAAAATTATACATCAACGCTCTCCTGAAATGAGAGGGCACTTTCATCTATCACTTGGATCTGTGACAATATATGCCTTTTTTTTTTTTTTTTTTTTTCTG
>NW_017307924.1:207762-211078 GCF_000935625.1 Nanorana parkeri | reverse complement strand
TTTTTTTTTTTTTTTCCCCTCTTGAGGGGGAATTGAGCCATTGAATTAAAAAGTTTTGCAACACGTAACAATTTTTAATTTTTTAAATTTTTTTTTAATTCTTATAGCAGTTTGTTCACGGCCCAAATGCAAATAGCAAGTGGCGATTTATCTTGAAACAACTTTGTAAATGAGTAGTTCACC
Organism: Nanorana parkeri; assembly: GCF_000935625.1. Taxonomy (NCBI): domain Eukaryota; kingdom Metazoa; phylum Chordata; class Amphibia; order Anura; family Dicroglossidae; genus Nanorana; species Nanorana parkeri. The sequence continues at coordinate 210,895 of NW_017307924.1, read as the reverse complement.
AAGTGTGCTACTCAGTCATTGATATGCTGGCAAGTGCCTTAGGTAAACATAATAGCTGTAATCTGTCTCTAATTGTCCAGCTATAAGCTATAATATTGTCAGAAAAATTATACATCAACGCTCTCCTGAAATGAGAGGGCACTTTCATCTATCACTTGGATCTGTGACAATATATGCCTTTTTTTTTTTTTTTCTTCTTCTCTTCTTTCGGTATGAGAAGTCTGGAAAATTTAAGAGACCTAGACAAGACTGTTTACTGCATTTTGGTAAACCAAAGTACTACTCGGTGGCTTTGAGCCACATCCATTAAACTGTGCAGAACTGTGGTTTTGCAGTCTTCAGCAACCTAGCAAAACATGTTGCGTCTTCAGATCTTGCTTTCTGTTCTTGTTTTATTTCATTTTTTTTTTTTAAACTTGGATTTAGCTTAGAAACCTGCAGAATGTGAAATGTTTTTATCCTGTGTGGTATGTAAATAAAGATATGGTTTTCAAGCTTTGTATTTCAAAATCAATTGAATTGTGATGCATTTTTTTTTCTCAATGTAGTAAATAAATTCAGTTCGATAACTGAACTTATTCACACATTCACTCACTCTCACAGAAACGCGTGCACTTGCTCGCTCTCAAACACTGAGAAATGTATATAGGTCACAAGTTTGAAAGTTTCAATTTGAAATGTAGAAGGTTGCTTGCATAAGTTGTGACCCTAATTCAAAAGTGTTTTTACCTCCAGCACACCCATTCTGTTTTTGTAAACCTTCTAAAACCTTTATGACTGAGGTTAGGGCTGCAACTAACTAACTTTCATAATCGATTAGTTAGGCCAATTTTTTTTTTCGCGTAATCGGATACATTTTTGAATTTATTTAGTTGTTAAATGTTTTTTTTTTTAAACGACATATCACATTCATTCTTTCTACATAGCTCTCATTCCTGACATATATCATAGAAATAACTTGTGCAGGAAGGAACATTGCCAAGCATACTTTTCTCTCCTGGACTCCTCACCAGGCGCTTTTGTCGGGGAATCCGATTGGCTGCACACTTGAATCCGCGTCCTGACACGCAGTTCCATACGGGTGAGCCAATTGGCAAGATTGGGTTTTGCCTAGCTGAGTGCAGGAGGAGATATTGCTAGACACACTGTACTCAAAGCTCTGCTTCTCTTTGGTGCCTGTGGCTCCATGTGCAATGTGTGTTAATTTGTGGTGCCCCCCCATCTTTGTGCCCGGGGCAGCCACAGCACACATAATACACAGCACATATACACACTACTCACACTGGTTGTACATAGCTATTCAGCCCATCCATCGTCCTCTATGATGGAGAGGAGGAGAGGGAGGCCGTTGGCCCTCCGGGTAGTGCCAGAACAGTCAGTCCATGCTCAGCTAGGCGTTAGCTATATTGCACCTCCGCCGGGACTCCTCAACACTTTTACCTGGGACGGCCCTATTCAACCTGTCCACAGTTCACCATGAGCACCCCAGGGAGGAGCAGGTGGCTGTGCCATGGGGAGGCCACAGTCCCGGCTGAGCGCAATATAGCGCGAGGAAGTGGTCAACACTCTTCCCTAGCATGGTCCTACCTGTCAATAACACTCGTGTGAGGGTGAGAGGAGCTGAAAGCAGCCCAACTAATGGATAATGAAAATCGCTGATAACTGTTGTTTTTTTTTCAGCCCTAACTGAGGTATCTGTGTGCCTCTGCTGGCTACTTCCTATTTAATCCAAGAATCTCTACTACAGCACTGTAGTGTATTTCTAATCTAAGAAAAAGTATACTCCATGGATATCAAATAGGTTGTTTTTTTTCAACACCGATTAATTTTGAAAATGTGAATCATGAAATTGCAAAAAACTTATGATCTGACCTTTTCAATTTCATATATACCAAAAGTGCCACCATCATATAAATAATATGCTATAAATACTCCCAGTGCTCCAGTACCTTCAACAACACAAGGTATCTATGTTCTACAGATGATTTAATTATATAGCTGCCCCAGTTCTTACTGCAGACATCCCGCTACCTGACTATTTTGCCACGCCGCTAAATGACTGCTGTATGCAAACAAGCAACTGGGCATCCCAGGAGACGTCACTGACCGAATATTATCAATTGACCCGAGTAGGTTTCCCACTGTCATTATGGCCCACTGCACTACGATTACCAGATGTAAACCGCTGCAGGGATTGTCATTTGGAGGTGATAGTACACCACTGGCGGAATGCCAGCAAAGCCCACCCTTTCAACATCGCATAGCATCTTGTCCCAATGCCCTTCCTCCCAAAGGGGAATGAGTACGGGGCATTGTAGTTCTACTTACCCATTCTCGTAAGGAGTTAACAGGCAATATAGACACCCACACCATAAGAAAAAAGAGTGCTTTGCCAGAAAAAGTAAATGTCCCAGCAATGTAGATCCATCATCAGTCACGATTAGCCGCTATTTCCCTGTTGCCACGAAAACCCACCACCCCACCCTTGTTGCCCTGCTGCACTACTGCTACTAAACGACAGAATTCCTGGCGCTGCTGTGACATAAAAAACACTGAGGATCTTGGGGGCCATAATCAAATATGGTCTCCCGGGATCCCCGGCTATATGTTTACAGCGGGCGAACTTGGTAATTGGCCAAATAGTTTGACGGGTCTGCGTACAGTGAACCTACATTTGACCCAAACCTGGTTCCCATACCTAATATCTATAAACCTGAATGTTTGTGTGGCCCAGTTAAAGGCCAAGACCTGCATTCAATTAAGAATCTGTGGCAAGATGTAAGTTGCCATTCAGACTCCTTCCAAACTTACCTTGCTACAAGATTGCAAACAAAAATGGGCAATTTAAATTTATGATGGACAAAGTTTAAATGTTTAAAGAAAAATCCAAATTAAATATTCCAGCTGGTAGCTCCAAAATCTGGAAACATCCAATAGCTGGCAGGGGAAGAATTCCCGGACCATCCTGTTTTAGCGTGAATGGAGGCATTTAGTAGTTTTCTGTCGATGAACCACTGGACTGTTGGAGAAAATGCTAAATGTGTATGGACATCTTAAAGCGTATTTCCGCTTTTGTCATGAAGTTTGAGAAACACACACACACACATATATATATATATATATATATATCTCT
>NW_017307924.1:188623-207599 GCF_000935625.1 Nanorana parkeri | reverse complement strand
ATCTCTTCGCAGAGCGTAGACAAAAATAATTACAAATGTCTCTTGCCTTTTTGGTGTCTGTATAGTAGGCCTTTGCAAGCTTCTCTCTCCAATTCCAAGTGACGGGAAAGACTAGTGACAGACTGAGTTTCCTCTCATTACCATACAATTTGTCTAGATTTTTAACCCTTTTAGGAACATGTTCAAATCTAGTTTACAACTGATTGTGAAATCTGCCAGCTCAGTACAGACAGGGTTAGTTGTTAATAGTAACCAAGTCCTCCTTGAATTCCAAAGCAAGACTCCAGTCCAAACATTACATTTTGTTTTAGAATAGAGCATCTATTGTACACGCAGCATTTTTTTATTTAAGTTTTTATGCTATGTTAATTAGTACCTGTAAAAGCTATAAAATAGCTGTTATACCAATTTGCCTGCAAAAGTGGAAATACTTGTATTTTCAAGGAAGATTCCAGAGACTGCTAGAAACATGGCATAAGCCCCCCATTTACCAGTGAAAGGGGAAAGCTTAGTACAATGAAGCCTCAATAGAATTGGTTGGCAAATTGGTGCTTGTGCATATGTAGTGAGCATGGCACAAGTCTCTTCCTGTGTCTTCATGATATGACGAGGCATCTAAAGCCATTCCCATGTAGTGATTTTCAGCTTTGCCAGAGGGCTATCTCCATGTTTTGCATAGGTGGAGGAAACATAAATCTAAATGTGACAGGTTCAGCTAGTCCCTGTTTTTGTTGCATTAGCTACATCAGTGCACTGCAGGCAAATCTGATAGTAGAGAAATTAATGAAGTGTAACGCTTCTTATTTATTTTCAAGGTGACAGGGCAAGCCATTTGCTGTAGCCATTTTACACAGCTGCAAACCGATCTTTATTATGCATGTGTTAAGGATGCCTGCTTCCTGGCTGCATTACTACACTCGCCTTTCATTCAGTTTACGGCCCCATTCACACCTAGGCGTATTGTAATATGCACGTCTGTCGCGCGACCGTCACGCGGTTTTTTTACCGCGATTCGCGGTAAAAAAGTCGCGCGACCGTCGCGCGATTCCAAAGGCTACTTGGCTGTATCCCAATGGAAAACGCCCAACAAAACGGCCCAAAGTAGTCCCGGGACCTTTTCAGGCGTGGGCCGTTTTGTAGGGCGTTAGGGACGGGCGGAAATACGCCTAGGTGGGAACGAGGGCATTGACTACAATGCTATTTATTTTTTTGACCGTTTTGTAGCGCGTTCGTCGAGCGTAGGACGCGCTACAAAACGGTCAGGTGTGAACGGGGCCTACATGTGGATGGCACTTCTTCAATTAATAGAATATCCATTTGTTGCTGTTTTTGGTTCTGTTGCATCTGTAAAATGCTTGTTTCTACCGGGTAAAGTAGCAATAGACAGAATGCCATATTAATGTTACCTGTGTATTATAATGTAAGTGTATTGTATATTATTTTGCATATGTACTGTGTTGTTTCAAATAATTGGCATTGGAGTCACTTCTGCTGGTCAGACACCTTGTGATGGAACTATTTTTCTGGGTGAACATCTGCAATCTTTTACAGTTCCCCAAGCATGAAACCAAGCAGTGGTTTCTCGGTAGATGCAAATGTATTGTGTTTTTGAAGAGTATGCTGCGTGCACTTGTGACCAAAAGTCACAAGTGCACACAGATCTGCATGCCGAACTATAAACTATCCATTCATATGTTGGTGACACTAAAGTTGGGAGTTGAATCTTAAAAATAAATTCAAGTACTTTAACTATTAACACAAATGTATCTTATTTGTGTATCACTAGGCTGTAGATCCTCAAGTCATCTCTGAATTCATGCTGACACTGTCCTTCCTTCTGGAGGGTGGCTACTTTTGTTCCCCATGGTCCCTGTGTGTGCTGTAAAGTAGCCACCGCTCCAAGCTCACTCACTAGTTTGCATTGAGATTGTATTCTATCACAGGAGTGAGCTTGGAGTGGTGACTACTTTATAACACACACAGGGACCATGGGGAACAAAAGTAGCCACCCTCCAGAGATGATTTGAGGATCTACAGCTGAGTGATACTCAAATGATATATATTTTTGTTTTATAGTTGAGGTACTTTAATGCATTTATAAGATTTAAAGTGGACCTTTACACTCAAAACGCAAATCGCACCAATGCATCTCTCTATCTATGTGGATTAATAGTAACATGGACATGTCAGATGTAAAATGCTGTGATATTGAAATACTTGCACGGCTTTTACTTCCTGCTTTGAAAGTGCAAATTACTTCAATTTGCCACTGGGATTGCTTTGTCATTGAAATTGGATTTCTTACATGGAAAAAAATGGCTGTGAGATCTCACGAGATTACTCCTTTACGCCCTGGTTGTGGGCAATGGAAGAACGCGCGTAAGAAACGTGCAAAACCGCTCAGGAAAATGTGCAACATGCTTCTGTTGCATGTTTTTGGGCATTTCCAATGAAGTCCATGTGGAGGAAAAGCGCTTTTAACTGCCCAAAGGAGCTCCTGTATCTTTTCAGGCGTCTGGCGTTTTTCTGCTCGGGTGTGAATCAGTGCCATTGAAAATTGGCAGTTCGCACTGCTCAAAAACGCCTAGGTGTGAACCAGGGCTACAGCATGCACTGTGGAACGGTAGTTTCATTTTCATCATGTGCGAATGCTCTAGAATAGCGGCACGTTGTCAAATGATTTACCTTGCTGACGCAAGAAGAAGGCTTTTCCCTCTTCTTCAAACCTGTCCGCCTGCTGCATTGCTGCGCTGAAAGAGGATCAAGTGTTTTTAAATGTGTTCCATACTGCAGTGTAAAGGTCCACTTTAACTCCTGAATTTAGTGTCACTTTAAATATACAATATTTGTGTGGTACTTAAGCTGGCCATATACTGTTCTTATTTTTAATTTTAATTTTTTCATTCAATCCGCGGGCTGAACGAAAAAAATAGAACGGATTCCTCTATCAGCGCTTTATGAGTGTCGATTTGAGGAATCCCTGCTGTTTTTTCCTTTTTGTGTTCCGACAGTGGCCAGCTACCCAGAATTGGCAGCTCATACTTTTGAAGATTTCTCAACCAGCTCCTTCGATTGGCTGATCAAGGGATGTCGCCCGAAAGCTTCCTGAAGAAGCGGGCGAAATTTGCATAATGTAAGGCCAGCTTTACACCTACATTCTTCCATTTCCTGCTTCTCCAGAGGCACTAGTGACACAGCCAGGGCTTTACAGTTGCTTCCTGGTAAGGCTTTCACCAGTGCCTTCCAGGGACTTGTCACAAGCAAACTGCAAGATGGATACTGTGTGTAAGTATTCAAGCCCCTACCAGGTTTTTATTGTCTGTCTTCAGTCTCCACTCTGGGGAGATTTGTCCTCCGTATTTTGTGACTGTTGTGTCTCCCCCTTTTTTTTTTTTATTTTAGAAAGTGGTGGGAAAATCCAAAATTGAGGAATTCTCACCATCACAGGAGGTGGATGGACATTTTTAAATGGGGGCATATGTTCTGGTGACAAATACTTTCCCTTCATTTTGGAAAGATTTCCTGTTATGTATCTGGGACATCAAGTGAAGGGAAATCTCCCCACCGACAGGACACTAAAAACCTTATAGGGACTTAAATGTTCCCTGCAAAACAAAAAGGTCTCTACACATACACAGACTCAGCACACGCATGTACGATTTTATTTTTTTTGTTTGTTTAAGATGGTGTGGCTCACTATTAGTTTGTAGATATGAGTAAAGAAAAGGGTCTTTCCACTTTTGCAGCCAAATTGTGATAACCCCTACTTTGTTGCATGTTCCCATTCACATTGCATAACTTAAAAATGTAAGTAGGCAAGTAGCACTTTTTAATTTTTGTTTTTAAAGTGCATTCCACTCGCTTAAAATCCTACCTAGCCTCCCCCCTATGTAATGAGGAGGGGGGTAAGTGAAGTTATGTGTACCCTAATTAACACTGTATGTACTGTACTGGCAAATTTGTATTATCAGTTGCAAACTAAAATTGACCACTGTGCTTGGAAGGGGTGATTACATGTTAATGAGAGGAAGTTCAGTCTGTTCCTCAGTTTGCCAACTCTACTTTCACACTCAAACTGTTTAAAGTAGCCTGGAATCTGCACAAAGGGCTTCACCAAAGAAACAGCTAAAACGCAAGACATTTATTTTTCGGTATTCAGTGTGTAGGAACACACAACAAACATACAGAGGGGTTTCCTCAAATTTGATTGCAAAAGTGGAACTATACTTGTGTCTTAGGTTCAGTCACCCACAGTAACCAGAGTTTGCTTTGCTGAAGTCGCGCTAATAATGGATGACTTTTGGTTTCTATGGCTTACTACACTTCTATTTGGTTGCACAGTGAAGCTAACTATGTAAACGGAGGTCCCTTTGACGTAATATGTGCAGTACTGGCTGCATTTTATACTTCCATGACTGTTCAGCCAGTTTGACTTTGTTGTTACCAAGGCTGACCTATAATTCTATAGTCCTTACCGCTGATTATGTTCTGTATTAAACTCTCAATCATTCTTAACCTTTTTGTAGCACTGTTATGGGTCTTTTCCTGTACCTGCAGTTTCAAGAATGTATTGTAATGAGTATTTTATTAGACGCCGCAAGTGAAGAAGGGGATTTCACTTCGTATGTGTTGTATAGGTGTAGAGAGACTTCTGCCATTTGGAGCTCAGAATATAAACTTGTAAGTCGCAAGCATGAATGAGTTGTATTTTTGCCAATGGTTGTGACATGTTTCTTGAGGTGTAACTTTGACAGCTGTTTTAGTGGAATATTTGCAGAACTGTTTGGTCAGATGCCCCTTTTCTAAGCTGTAAAAGGCAGACAATGCGGCTGACTAACTGGCGAATCTCTCACGGAGACATGGCGGTGAAAGGTCTGCCCGCTCTCTTTGCAGGCTGCCAGGACCCTCCACTTTAGTCTCGCTGACTTGGCATACAAATGCTTCTGGGACAAGTGTGGAGAGAGGCTCTGAATGATCTGTCGGGAATTCTGTGTGTGATAGCGATTGCTTCTGACTCTTAGAAGAGCTTGTTATCACTTGGTTGTTAACTCCTACATGTCTGATTATTTCAAGTGATGCTCAACCTTGTAGCAGTCTTTGTATTGTACTCAGCAGCAAGGATGGTATCTCTTAGCCTAGTAAATGTAATCTATTTACTTTTTCCTGAGGTAAACAATGTTAAGTGCCTTTTTTTAGAATAATGGCACCTCCATTTTTGTAATCCTAACGCTAGCCATACATGTGTAGATTTCTCTTTCATTCACATGGGTCTGAACCTGACCTGTGGAGCTGTATCACCTGGCCCAGGAGACTTTTTTTTCCCCCCCATCCATATTGTGCGTGGCTGATCCCTTGTTATCCTTTGCCGTTCCAGGGTGAGACGTTGGATCCACTTGCAATGCAGTGCTGGGGGTGTGATACTCGCATGTTTTTTGTAATGCACCAGGCGTGTTGCATCCTGCTGTAGTACACTCTGAAGAAGCGGACATAGCTCCATGGAGTGCATCATGGCTACTACGATTTACCTGTAGAATATGGTCTCCATACATTTTGGGAATGCTTCTAAACCATTTGACTTTTTGACCTGGTGTTTAATTGCTTCCTTGAAAATGGGGAATCTATATATCTCAATACTGGGCAAGTGCAATTCATACTGGTCATTCTAACATCATTGTTGGATCATAATTTTATTGATTTTTATTATGAATTTTTATGTAAAAATTCAATATTTCAGATTAAAATATTTCTTTGTTCGATTGGATATCCATAGACTTGACACCTTAAAAGTCCCGAATCGGTAATTCACAAAATTTGTTTCCAGCAAAGGCCTCGCGTGCTTATCACCGACAACACCCAGACCTCACCTATTTCAGATTGCCTTTTAAAATCAATGCAAGAAGTGAAACATATTATTGCCATTACATACATTATGATTGTGCAATAAAATGTTAATAAATCAACATGTCATTGAAAAAAATAGGACTTGCACGGCACGTATTAGGGCTATGAATTTTTTTGCCTTAAGGTGTGTTATAATAATGCAGCCCATTTTAACTGGGCTGGCAGATAACTTAATACACACAAAAAAGCACCCAACCTTTTATTTTTTTTCAATGTGCACATACGTTGCATGTTGCGCACTGCTGATATGCAAGTACATTGGGGTACCATTCAAAATTCTAAAAAAAGTGCATCGGCAACCGCCTGTTAATGGGCGCTCTGGTAGCTGGGAGTTACTGCAGTGCACCAGTGAGAATGGGCCATTGGTGTGCATGGTGTTGCAGTGAGTCTGTAAAAGCCATCTATGTAACGTTAACTATAATGCAAGTCATCCTTAAATTAAACTCTATTAAACTCTCAACAAATATACATTACCCAGCAAAGCATTGCTTTACATTTTTGCCCAAACACTTGGAAGCAGCTGTTCAGAAACATGATGATTCTAAGTCTCTCAGCTTGGCTTTCTTGAACTTCCTGTCCAGTACAAGATCACAAAGGACAGAGCAGTCTCCAACAACTGTTCATCTACTAGCTTGTAGAAAAGAGGGTAGAGGGGGCAGGGAGGAGGGGAGTAGCTTGATTTGATTTGCTGTGTCTGTGTGTTTAAGATGCACCCAGCTTACTAGTACACACAAGGGTGCCTACCTAGCACTCTGCTTGAGAAAGCAGTCACTCTAAAACAGGAAGTCGGGACCAGTGTTCAGGGGACCAGCTAAATTTGTAGGAAATTTAAACATCAACAAGCTGCGTTCATTTTAAGTAATTTTCATCAGCATTTGAAATGGCTTAAATCCTTTTGTCTTAAATATCACTATAAAGTACATTTCCATCTTTGCAGTCAAATTTCAGAAACTGCCACTATATTTTTGTGTTCCCATTCACATAGCATAGCTATATGCATCTACATGCATCTTCTATTGCTTAGAATAGATGGCAATGTGCAGATATAAGGACAAACTGAGTGACTGTGTTTCTAAAATAGACGTACAATGTACCATCCAAGCCTTGAGATTTTAACCCATTGTTGGGACAGTGTTCAAATCTAGTTTGTGTCGTTTAAGAACTGCAAGCGCAGTGCAGAGAGGGTTAATTATGGTGAACATTACTCCCCAGCGCCCTCTTTAATGGTGCATACAATGGGAAAGCGAAATACGATTTAAATTTTTTTTGTAGAAAGCAAGTAAAAAGGTAAGCAACAATTTTTAAGCTACACTATGTGAATGGGACTATGTAACAAATATAAAGTAGTACATTTGACTGCAAAAGTAGAAATATAGTTTAAACCGTACATAATAGTGACCACTGATGGCCAGTATCAACATATAGGTGGTATTCATTAATGTAATAATGGTTGCATTGAGCTGACTGCTTTTACTTCAAGGTGTTTTTTTTTTTTTTAACACCATTTGCTCTTTCACCTCTTAGTTAGCTGAATGTTTGTTTAAGCAAATTGCTGACCTTGTATTTTTATTACTTTTCTTATGACATTGTGATAAATGTTGATTTTATGTAATTTTTAACTGAACTTTATGACTTGCAAATAACTGTTCATATAAGCATTGACAAAAGTTACTTGGCTTGCGTGTTCAGTTTACTTCGCCTTATCAGCCTTTTATGGTATGTTAATCTTGTGCGATTAAAGGTATATGTTTTTTTTCTTTCCTTCTTGGACATTGATTGACTCATAAGTAAACAAAGACAAAAGCACTTGAACACTCTTGGTTTAATCAGTTTGCTCAAGCACTCTAACAAGCTGTCAGATTAGAAAGTTTAAGTTCAACCATTTGCCCTTCACTTTTCAGACCAGTTGGATCTTTCATGACACATTTTATGATGTGAAGTGGATCTACAAGTTTACACATTTACATGCGTGGATTAATCAGTAGGCCGTAAGCAATAGTAAAATGCCTGTCCAGCATGCAAGATTAAAACCAGAAACAAACTGGTTATTTGAGAAATTTGTGTATTTAATCTGTTCCACCTATAGTGGTGTCAGGTAGCGGGACGGCATGAACTGCAGATAATCTCACCCCCAGTACCTCTTGTAGCCTTAAAGTGACACTAAACTCAGAGGATTAAATCTTAAGAACACATTCAAGTACCTTGACTACTAACAAAAATATATCTTGTGTATCGCTCAAGTAGATCCTCTGATCATCTCTGAATTGGTGCTGACACTGTCCTTCCTTCTGGATGCTGACTACTTGTGTTTCCCATGGTCCCTGTGTGTGTTGTAAAGTAGTCACTGCTCCAAGCTCACTCCTGTTATGGACTACAATAATATTTTTAGTTTACTAATTTGTATTGAGGTTGTAGTCCATCAAAGGAGTGAGCTTGGAGCGGTTCACAACAGACAGGGGGACCATGGGGAACAAAAGTAGCCCCCCTCCAGAAGGAAGGACAGTGTCGGCACCAATTCAAAGATGATTTGAGGCTCTTGAGTCGAGTGATACACAAATGAGCTACATTTTTGTTAATGGTTAGGGTACTTGAATGCAATTTTAAGATTTAGATCCTGAAGTTTTTAGTTTCACTTTAGAACGTACAAAAAATGGCTCAAAGTTGTCGCCAATTCCTTTGACTCTGCATTCCTGCGGTTGACTCAACACAATAGCTGGCAGGGGAGATTTCACCATCCGTTCTGTTTAGCATGGACGGGGGAATTGAGCAATTTTCTTTTGTTCAGCCCAGGAGTTTTGGGTTCTTGCAGATCTGAGGAAATACTTTTTCTGCAGCAACCTCAGGTTTTTATTTGACCAGTCCCAGTTGGGGAGACCAAACAATATATACTCAGACGCACTCCAGGTTGCATTAGACCAATCTTAGACCAATCTGAAATGGGCACCATTTTATCTTGACTGCAGTTCACCAGCACACTGCCCCGCTTAAAAATTGGCCCTTAGTCATGCAAGTACAGCTGGTCAGTAACTGACATCACTAGTTACCAGTTGGGGAGATACCACTCCCGAAAATCAGGACTGTCGCATTTTTCATCATCTAATATTTTACATTATGCATTTTCTCATTCACCTGAAAGCTGGTGCACACATTGTTGAGCAATTCCAAATGCTAATAAAAAGCCAGGAGAATCCTTCCTTAGACTGTGCTACCTTTTTTTTTTACATGTAATCCAATAGTCCATGATGTGTGTCTCATAATTTTAGGTCTGCATTCACTACAGAGTGCCAATGTATAGTTATCTGCACGGATTCCTGTTGGCTGTATGCGCTGGCAGCACGGTCTGTATCGATTTTCATACCGTTCAGCACCTTAGGTCTGCTTCAGGGCAGGTTTCTGACTTTGATCAAACTACATCCCTTTCCTAGGTATTGTTTGGCATGCCCTTCTACTGAATACAATTGGTGTGCCTGTAACTTATTGACTTGTGCATGGTATTAATCTGATGGCTTTATGCGTGTACATTGGAACTAAGTATTTACAGAGACATTGTTGAAAAGTTGTCAGCACCGTATGTCACTAAAGACAAAGGGACCATGAATGTGTGTGGTTGTGATGAGCTGGAAAGTGTGCTTTGTTTCAGGCTCTCTTCCGCCTCTTGGTGACAAGCCAGCAGAAACACTGTTGAACGAACATGGTCCTTATCGATTTTTGACCCATGCTGTTCTCATCCTTTGTCACATTTTAGAGATGTGAGGATCAGGGTCTGGATGTCTTCAGTAGTGTGTGTAACAGTGTTGTCATTTCCTTCTAGTGATGATTTTTTCCTCCTTCACTCTCTTGACTACGTTTTATACACAAGATATGGTATGTTTTATTCTTTGGAATGAGATGTATTGATTGAGCCATTGATGGTGCTTTTAATTTGGCTTTCCTTACTCCATTTTCAGATTTTAATACGTGTTTGATGAAATAACATTGAGATTGGATTCCATTCTTACTTCTGGCATTAAATGACAATCTGTTTATCTTAAATTGATTTTTTTGGTAGAAATCGTACAAAGGAATAATGTATTTTTGATGCATGTTTACTTTTTCTAACCGCTAGCAAAATTGTGTCTGTTTTATAGAACGGTAGAAATACATTTTTAGAAATTGTTACCTGTCAGTATGTCGGAACACCATTAGCCTGTGTTGGAAATAGTAAGGAAGTTGGAAAGCTAACTTTTTTGCTTAGAACTTCCTATTTCTTATGTTCAGAGAGAAATGGGTACAATGTGACTGCTTGGAGTAATGGATGGCTGTCTTCAGACTTTGGAGAACAGTGTCTGCATTTCAAGCAACCTGTGGGGGATTGGGTTACCAGTTTGCAGGCAATGAGAATGCCATGGTTGGTCACTGTGGGGAGGGTGGGTTAATTGTATGTCATGAGCCATCAGCTGGGACTTGTTGGTTTAAGGTGCCCATACACTGTGCAATTATCACACGATAATCGCGGGAAATCCCGAGATCGTATGATCGCAAAGTGTATGGATGGCGTCCAACCGTTTTTACTGTACGGTCGCACGTCTTTTGTATAAGGAGCATGTTCGAAAACCAGCCGAAAATCTTATGGTTTGTGGCATGCTCGGGAGACAAATGCTGAACAGGCCGGTGTGCGCACGCGCACACTGCCCGTTCAGCATTGTGGGCATCGGAAGCCAGCCCCTCAGGGGGGCGGATTTGCGATGATCGCAAGTACGATCTGCCTGTCCAAGATGGGCAGATCGTACGTTTTTGAAATAACTTTACAACCATCGCAAGACTAAGGTCTTGCGATGGTTGTAAAGTGTATGGCCACCTTTAGCCAGTGGGAAATTAAAGTTAGTAGGTCATCACTCTTATGGGGGGGCAATACAGGTCATTAGCCTGAGGGCTTGTACACACCTGCATCCGCTCTCAACTGTACAGTTGCTCATGTGCCAATGTGCTCGATCAAGCCACATCTCACTGGGTTTTTTTTGTTGTTTTTTTTTAAGTTAAAACTTTATTTTGTTAGGTTTTATGGACCTGCCTTGTCTTGCGATGGTGTGCATGAACAGTATGGGGTGCAAAGTAAATGTTTAATGTTAATGGATGAATGTCTTGTCTGTGGGGACTGAAGCAATGTCTGAGGATGTGGAGGTGTAGGGGGTTGCTTGCCTCTGTTCCTTGCATCTTCAGTATGGGCTTAAAATGTATTTCCACTTTTGCAGCCAAATAGGGATAACACCTGCTTCATATTATTTACATATTCCCATTACATAGTATAAATGAAAAAGAAAAAAAAAAATTGCTCCTTTTTTTGTATCTACTCTTTTCTGAAAACTCCAAAACGAAAGTTTTCCTTCCTATGTAATGTTAAAAGGGTGCTGTGCTGTTATGTTTGCCATAATAAACACTGTCTGTACTGTGCTGGCAGATCTTCTTCATTATTAGTCACAAACTAGATTTAAACACTGCCCTAACAAAGGGTTAATGTTTGATCCATATCTGCATGTTGCTATCTCTAATGAGCAGTTAGGCTGGGTTCACACCCAGGTGTATCGAATATGCGCGTTTGTCGCAAAAAAAAACGTGCGACAAAAACGCCCCAAAGAAGCTCCTGTACTTCTTTGGGCGTAGGGCATTTTGTAGCGCGTTCATACGACCTGCAATACGCCCAGGTGTAGGGCTGCAACAACTAATCGACATAATCGATTATAATCGATTATTGAAAAAGTTGTCCACTATTTCAATCATCGATTAATCGGCTTCCGATTGGTTGCCCCTGTTCACGGCTCCACACACGCTGCGCGCCACACCTCCTCCCCACCTCAGACCCGCCCGCATCCATGCTCCACACGCCACACCTCCTCCCTGCTTCACGCTCACTGCCCGCCCAAATCCACGGTCGGCACAGGGACGCACGGAGAAGAAGTAAGGAGGAGCAGGTGTGGGCGGATGACAGCCGCCGATAGACAGGCCCCATCTCAGAAACAGGTTGCTGGAAGACTGCTCAGGTAAGCCTGCACTTTCCCCACATGGTGCTCTATAATCTATGGCTGGGATAGTGGGATTTGTATTCCTCTATAGTTGATGGTACATTGTGCTGTATATTATACAGACCAATGTACCATCAGCTATAGAGGACTACAAATCCCAGCAATACATTATACACTGTATGTATAATGTATTGCTGGGATTTGTTGTATTCCTATATAGCTGGTGGTATTCTGCATTGCGCTGTATAGAGGACTACAAAACCCAACAATAGTACATTATAGAGCGCAATGCGGAATTCCACCAGCTTTAGAGGACTACAACACCCAGCAATAGTACATTATACAGTGCAATGCAGAATACCACCAGCTATAATGTACTATTGCTGGGATTTGTTGTATTCCTCTATAGCTGGCGGTATTCTGCATTGCGCTGTATAATGTACTATTGCTGGGTTTTGTAGTCCTCTATAGCTGGTGCCATTCTGCATCCATTGCTATATAATTTTACACTTTTCATTTCACTATATTGCACACCACACTTTCTTTTTTTTCTTTTTTTACTTCCAACGCTCCAAGCTTGCTCCTGTGATGGACTGCAATCTCAATACAAACTAGTAGTCCCATCACCGGAGCCATTTTTAAAAATGTATTTTATTTTCTATCCGATTAACCGATTAATCGAACTTAATAATCGGCTAACTAATCGATTTTGAAAATAATCGTTAGCTGCAGCTCTACCCAGGTGTGAACCATACCCATAGGAAATCATGGGATTTCGATGTTTGAGCGTTTTGCAGAGCGTAGGAACGCGCTACAAAACGCCCAGGTGTGAACCGGGCCGTAAAGCTGTCTGTATAGTCCTGCTCCAAAGAAACAATATTAAAGGGAAGACATCTTTAGTCATTTGAAAGTATGCTGTGTGCATGGGAACACAGAACAAACATATAGTGGGGGTTTTCTCAAATTTGACTTCAAAAGGGGAAATACACTTGTAACAGATGTTTCTAGGAGGCTTCTCCAGTATTTACTGAACAAAAGAAACCCCCACCAAGAAATAATATATCTATAGCATGGGATGATACTGGATTTTGAAAAATAATGGTATCAGCAATGTACATGAAAGGCTTTTAGCGTATTTAATAGCATTATAACTTGTAGTAAGGCCTAATAGCTTTTTGAAATGTGTAGCGGAATAAACAGACTCTTCATTAATATATGTGTTCATGGAAGCATGACCCACATAACCTACAAATTTGATTGGGTTGGCATCGACTGATGGATAGCAGATTAGACGCCTGTAGTTTGCTGGCTACAAATTTGTTGTCAAGCAAGATTTATCAGATGCAATCAGAATTTCAAGCGGTCAGATAAAAATTCCAAATCTTTTTTTTTTTTTCCCCCTCAATTTTTTTTTGCTCTCTCCAAAATTCAGTTGTAAAGCTTTGTGAAAGGGTGGGAGAAAAGAGAACATATATGTATATGTGATGAATCTTCCCCTCTCCCTAAAGCTGTCTGTCTGTTATTCATCAGAAAGCAGGTCGCAGTTCAGTGAGCAGAAGAAAAGATTTTAATAGAAGTTGTGCCAAGGGCTGTAATGCATCATTTTAGGGCCCTAATTACATTACAATGACAAATATCAATGGTGACAACAGCAATAACCTACATCCTTTAATGGCTGTGCTAGAAAAGGAGTTTAAGCTGTGCGCCATTAGTTTAGACTCGCTTTCAAAACATAGACCATTAGAAATGTGTTCCCGTACACTTATTGTGCTGTATCTAAAGCATGGAAGTGACACTTGTGAACACCTTTCAAAAGCTTGCTCTCTTGGAACAGACAAGCCAAACGTGATGAGCCATAGGCAAGTCCGTTGCTAAGGCAACATTTTACTATCACTTTAAGAGTGTTAAATGATAAAGGTCCTGTAGACACAAATAAACATTGAGGCGGGTTAGCTGGTCATGGACATCAGTTAATGGTCAGATTTGCATGCACATCTTCTGGATGTGGCCATTTCACAAATCAGCATTTGGTGCGAAGTAATAAAGAAAAAGTTCTGCTTGCTTCCGAATTTGTTGCATTTGTCAGCAAAATGCACCTTCCACACGAATGAATGAATAATGCATGTAAAATGCACCACATTCAGGTGTGAAATGGTCCTAAGAATGTATGTTCTGGTTGCTTGAGCCCTCTTGTATAGGCAATGTTGAGGTGAGGGTGAGTAATGTGTGGACGACCCCAGTGCCAGCATATCTTTGGGGAGATCAAACTAATTTTTTTTTTTAACGTTATTTTGGAATGGTTGTTTTTGGTATTGTAGAGGGCTGCCCCAAAAACACGAGAACATCACCTGGTCTAGGGTTTTGGAAGTCAGAGCTGCTTTTCTAAGAATGCTGCATGCAAGACTGTATTAAATCTCCATGTATACTGCTTCAGTTGTGGTCTGTTTTACACTTTAGGCTGTTTAGCTGATCCAAAAATATAGGGGTGCAGTTGCCTATATTGCAAACATTATCACTACACCAGAGCTGGCATGAAGCCCAGGAGTCAAGATGGAAGCTTTCATCTGAGGCTTTTCACACATTGTTCCTTTTGTGATCAATCCCCTTTGATCTGCAACAATTATGTGGTATCTCGGCTCACTAGAGTATTTTTGAATATGATAAATAATGCCTATGATCAGATATTCAAGCCTGATGATTGAATTACCATAACTCCTTGTGAATTTAGAATGTAGAGATGATTACTTGGTTATGTTATCACGTTTACTGGCTCTAGCATTTTAAATCACTCAAGATGGCATTGGCAGTCCTTAAAGTACCACAACTTAAAAATCCTTGTTGAATCCTCCTAGGGACCAAGTGCATGTAGTGCTTGGTCCTGTTCCTATGTGAGAGCTACATCGCCGCACTCTTTGATTCTCACTTTTTTTATTTGCACTCGCTGCCCTGGTTTAGCTCCTGCCACATACACCTTAATAACATCAGATGTATGCTAAGTGACCCTGGTGCTTCAATTGTATATGGGATGTTTGTACATTTACAGCCCCCACCTTAGCTGACTGGTCCTTTTACTGTTTTGAGTGTGGGGGGAATATTTACTAGCAATCGGCAGATCACACATGCAGCTTTTTCGCAGCCACTTCCTGTCTACATGCACTCCATTGATAGCTGCATAGCATTTCTCAGGGCAGGTTTCCTGATAGTCAGACATGGGCCATTGTGGTTATCATGTGGTGAAATAGAAATTGTAGTCTCCATTAGAAGCCTGAGTGATGGGGTGATGATGGAGGGACACAATTGGGATTGTGTTTTGTTTTGTAATCCTTTGAAAAATAGTTGTATATATTGAGACTTAATTTTTCTCTACTTTCTAGTTTTTGTAATATAGTTGGTGTCTTTGGAAAAAATGTAGACTTCAAATGAACTTTGCATGCTTCTTACGTGTTTCTGAGGTGTTGTGGCCAAATGACATACTAACTGAGGTTAGATATAGGCTTAAAGCTCCTATTTAGATGTTAGGCCTCAGGTCTGATGAATGTTAACTGCAAATTATGGTTTCCCTTTTATCTATGTCATCTGTCAATTTCTAGTAAATTATTTAACAAGCTAAAGTATCAGATTTAAGGAAATGTGCATGTTAGACTTTTACTCTGGGTCCAGCAATGCTTTCTATTCTTCTAGCATACCCTTCTAGATACAACCCCCAATTCCAAATAAGTTGGGACGCTGTGTAAAATCTACCTAAAACAGAATGCAATGATTTGTTAACCTCATAAACCCATATATTATTCACAATGGGAACATAGAAAACATGTCCAATATTTAAACTGAAAAAATATACAATTCTTAAGAAAACAAATAAGGTAATTTTGAAATTGATGGCAGCAGCACGTCTCAAAGTTGGGACAGGGCAGCAAAAAGCTGGCAAAGTGGTGCTAACAAGGAGGCGCTGGGAGAACATTTTGCAACTAATTGTTAATTGGCAACAGGTCAGTAACATGATTGGTTATAAAAAGAGCATCTTAAGGTGGCCACACACCTTACGATTATTGTACGATAATCGTATGCGATTGGCTTTTCGTCCGATAATCGCAAGGTGTGTGAGCAGTGTGCAACCGCAAATACTGTACAATGGACAACTTTTGACTTTCAAGCATGTACGATTATTGCAAGGTTAGTGGCGTTTCCGTACGTCAAAAATCGTACGAGCTACACTGCTCATGCGCAAACGAAAATACGTGCGGTTGATTACCGCAATTCGTCCAGGTGCTTTTCTTTTCATTACGGCGAATTGAACCTTGCGATAATCGGGGTATAATGGGGCCGCCGTACGACGGTTCGATCATCGGACGAAAAGTGTCGTCCGATAATCGTAAGGTGTGTGGCCACCTTTACAATTCTCTGCAGATTTTCTATGGTCAGATGGAAAAAGTGCAACAGATTCCTTCATCTACGCTAAGCTGCGTGGATGGAGAAATCTCCCACTGGGCCAAGCTTCAGTATCTCGCTAGTCGGCCCCACTGGCTGTCAAAATACCTGAACAATCTGATTGGATGCAGGCATTGTTCAGCTGTTTTGAGAGCCAGTGGGGCTGACTAGCAAGATTACAGAAGCTTGGCCCAGGTGAAGATTACTCTATCCACACAGTTAAGTGTAGATGGAGGAATCTGTTGCACCTTTTCCATCTGACCACAGAAAATCTGCAGATAATTGTAAGGTGTAGGGCCAGCTTAAGAGTCAGTGTCTCAAAGGTTCACCTATCTGTGCATAGCCGCATCTAAAAATTGTCGAACAATTTCTGAATAATGTTCCTCAGTGTAAAATTGCAAAGACTTTAAAATATATCATCTATAGTACATAAAATCAATAGTCCGAGAATCTGGACAAATCTCTGTACGCAAGGGACAAGGACAAAATGCAATATTGAATTTCCATGATCTTTGGGCCCTCAGCGCCGACGGCACTGCTTTAAGAACAGGCATGATTCTGTGATGGACATCATTGCATGGGCTCAGGAATACTTCCCAAAATCACTGTCCGCTCTACCATCCAAAAATGCAAGTTAAAGCTCTATCGTGGAAAGAAGAAGCCATATCTGAGCATGATCCATAAACGCCACGGTCTTCTCTGGGCCAAAACCCATTTAAAATTGTCTGGGGCAAAGTGGAAAACTGTTCTGTAGGCAGACAAATCGAAATTTGACTTTTTTGGGCAACCACTGGTGCTGCGTCCTCCGGACTAAAGAGAAGGGGGACCTTCCGTTTTGTTATCCACGCTCAGTTCAAAAGCCTGCATCTCTGATGGTATGGGGGCGTATTAGTGCATATGAAATGGGCAGCTTGCACATCTGGTAAGGCACCATCAGTGTTGAAAGATGTATGCAGGTTTTAGAGCAGCATATGCTCCTATCCAGACAATGTCTATTTCAGGGAAGGCCTTGCATATTTCAGCGGGACAATGCTAAACCGCATAATGCATCTATGACAACAGCATGGCTTTGTAGTAGAATAGTCTGGGGGCTTACTTGGCCTTCCTGCAGTCCAGACCTTTCGCCAATTGAAAATATTTGGCACATCTTGAAACCAAATACGACAATGAAGACTGTTGAGCAGTTAGAATACTTTATCAGGCAAGAATAAAACAGCATTCCTCTCACAACTCCAGCACCTGGTCTCTGTTCCCAGATGTTTATAGCATGTGAAAATGGACTCTACACCATGGTAAACATGGCCCTTTCCCAACTTTTTTGAGACATGTTGCTGCCATCAATTTTTTAAAATTACTTTTTTTTTTCTTAAAATGGTACATTTTTCTCAGTTAAAACATTCAATATGTTTTCTATTGTGAATAAAATATGGGTTTAGGAGATTTGCAAATCATTGCCTTCTCTTTTTATGTAGATCTTAGTGTCCCAATTTGGAATTTGGGTTGTAATTTTAAGCAGATTTTGATTGATTGCATTGAGCATTAATATGCATTGTGTCAAGGCATCTCCCTTGTGACGGGACAGCCAACCCAACACAAATGTCCTCAAATCAGACCTGTACTATATTTTTCAGATGCTGCACATACCAACATATGGTAGTGTGCTGCAGTGCCTTGTGGTGCGATTTTCAGTGCATTCGTTTAAGGCATTGGGTTATCTCATATTACTGCAATGCAGGGGTCTGGCTGGTCCCCAAAGTATTGGCATATTAAGCATTAAAAGAGCTTTAAAACATGATATTGCTGACCTCTAATTGCAGGAACTGTGGAGTTCTGTTATAAACTTTGTAGATTAACTCCTATACCGTTTTTATCTAAAGTGGCCAGTGATGGTTTTGGAGCTTTTCTTTTTACTGCTTAAGAATATGCAAATGCTTTAAAGTCCATAGCTGGAGCACAGGTGCCCTTTTTAAATGAATCTTTCCACACCTAAATAAACTTGTATCTGAAGCTAAAACCTTTTTTTTTTTGTATAGAATAGGGAATGGTTAAAATCACGATAAGGTGTGTGGTTTTTTTTTGTGGAGCCTTTTCTTTTCTGTCCATTAGACATAACCGAAATGTAGGGAAAGCCCCCTCTTTTGACAACTGTCACAACAAGAGGTGTCCTCTTTTGAAATACTAAGTTTTACCTTTTAGACCATATTTCATGTTGCAGCTCTATTTAGGGTGTAACAGGAAACCTGGTCACGTCAAAAAACCCCATCCTGCCCCCCCTTAACCTGAATCGCGGAGTATTTCTCACAGGCTACTGCTGTTTGAGAATGGCATGGCTAGGCATGGCTGAAGGGTCCTGTCAAAGGATCTTTGGATGGAAAAGCGGCAGAGGGACTTTTAGTTGTCAGTGGAATACAAGTGTGGTGACATCACCAGAAAATGGCGGTCTAATCCTGACCTGTGGTTTCTCAGCTCGGTGAAAGCAGCCTTACCTGAGCACATTATGTTATTTAGAACAGGAAACCTGCCATTGGTGTTTGTATTTAGTACTTTTTTTTTTATAATATTATTTTTATTTATATGGATTTTCTTTTTGTACAGGGGGAGGTGTGTGTGTGTGTGTGTGTGTGTGTGTGTGTGTGTGTGTGTGTGTG
>NW_017307924.1:182012-188547 GCF_000935625.1 Nanorana parkeri | reverse complement strand
TGTGTGTGTGTGTGTGTGTGTGTGTGTGTAATAATATATATATGTATTTTTCTATACATTGCTGTATATCCATATGCTTTATTTATAATACCGTTAGATTCTAATGCCCTTTGTTTTTTTGTGCATGATAAATTGCCTGCATATGGTGCTAACTGATTAAGGGGTTTATCATTTAAATGGCATTGTGTTTATTTTGCCCATGTGTTTTTAAGAGCTCATTCCTCCTGTGCAATCTACCAGCTACATGCTTGATAAGCTATAGATACTTGAGCAGTTAACTCGTTAGATGGTGTCAAATGCCAAGCGGATGTGCTCATTAATGAGTCACTGTCAGGTTTCAAGGCTGGCTTGGCAACCTCTGCAGGTTTCAATGGTCTACTGATCTAGCTGTAAAGACTTTAAAAAAAAAAATGCAGATTCTGAATTGAAATTTTGGTCTGCGCTTTTCATCACGACAAAACAGAAAATTTAATCATACTTACCGTAATTTTCTTTTCCTGGTTATACTCCATGGCAGCGCTGACAAATGGGTTTAGATCCAATTACCCCTAGCTGACAGGAACCAAAAGGGTTAAACAAGGCCTAACCCTCTCTATAAAAGCCCCTCCTCCTGCTGACTTCCCCAGTCTAGTAACAAGCTAAAAACTCCATAGGGTGGGAGCCCAGCGCTGCCATGGAGTATAACCAGGAAAAGAAAATTACGGTAAGTATGATTAAATTTTCAGTTTTCCTGGCCATATCCATGGCAGCGCTGACAAATGGGGATTACCCAAGCAGAAGTAAGGGTGGGAACAAAATCCATAGACAAACATAATTGAATGCGAAAAATAAATGTATCACTCGACTCCAAGTCGAGAGAGCAAAACACTTCTACCGAAGTGGTCATTCACTGCAGCCCTGACGTCCAGTCGAGAATGCTAACAAAAGGTAGACCTAGACGCCCATGTTGCTGCCCTGCAATTTTGATTCACTGAAACTCCAGCTGCTGCTGTCCATGAGGAGGACACGGCCCTTGTGGAGTGAACACCGATGCCTTTTGGTGGGGAGACTCCCGCTGTTTGACAGGCGTTAAGGATGGTGAGCACAAGCCATCTGCTTAATGAAGTTTTGGCTGCTGCCAATGCCTTCCTGGCTCCTGCCGTAATCATAAACAGCCTTCTGGACTTTTCCCAGTCCTTACATCCTTCCACATATGTCCTCAGACACCGGACTAGGCTCAAACATCCTTCCATCCCTTCTGAGTTGAGAGCGGAAAGGATAATATCCTGATTCACATGAACACTAGCATGAACCCTCGGCAAGAAACCTCATACAGTTCTCAGAACTACTCTATACTCATGAAAAATGAGAAAGGGTTGACCACAACCACATTGCTTGGAGCCACGACACCCTCCTTACCTGAAGCCAGGACTTCTAAGGAGACCATCTTGTATGACAAGAATTGCATAGAAATAGACTGTATTGGCTCAAAGGGAGGTCCTGAAAGAGCCTCCAAAACTAGAGGAACATCCCAAGACAGAAAAAGAAGCCTATTAGGAGGATATACTTTACTCACTGCCTTCAGAGACTTGGAAACGCTCTGATTCTGAGTCCACCTGATCCCAGTGATGGCTGATGTAGCCGACACCTGTACCTTGAGGGAACTAAGGCTCATCCTTTTGTCCAGACCTGTGTGGAGGAACCCCAGGATCGCCTCAGATGAGATTTGAGAAAGGACAATGCCGTGGTCTATTGACCATGTGGAAAACACCATCCACATGCTACAACATACAGAGGAAGTGGACACCTTCCGGGATTTCAAAAGCATAATCAATAACCTCCTGTGAAAATCCTTTTTCAGCCTTCCCATTTCAGCAGCCAGGCCGTCAGACAGAGGTGCTGAGGATGCGGGTGCTGGACCGGCCCTTGAGACAGGAGATCCGATGTCACTGGGATCTGCCCCGATTCCTGAATGTTGAGGGACATCAAGAGAGGGAACATGGATGTCTCGGCCAATGTGGGATAACGGCAATAACCACCACCTTCTCCCTCCACATCCTTTGAAGGACTGCTATGATCATGGTAAAAGGGGTAAATACATAAGATAGTTCGTAATTCCATGGATGTGAAAGAATGCCCTGGCCTTTCACTCTGTGATTGAATATTCTCGACAGAGATCGGCCGACATGGCAATTCTTGGGAGACACCATTAGATCCACCTGAGGATTGCCTCATCCTCCTACAAGTGTGTCGAAGATTTGTTACCCGTATTTGTTCTTGGAATACGGCCTTCAGCTCTAGTAGAGTGGACGAAGTGTTCCTCCCAATCTCCGTCCATAACCCTCTGAGCGAATAGGTTGTCCACGTGAGCTCCCCAACCCGATCCTCTTGCGTCGGTCGTAACGGTGACTCACAGGGTGTTCCCTAATGGAAAACTCCTTGCGCAGATTTTTGTCTTGAGACCACCATTGTAGGGATACCTTGACCTTGCAGAAAATGGTGCCTCTTGTTCCGATACCTGCCCTGTTGGGAAAAAACAACTCTGCAGGTCGCATATTCAATTGGGCTCACCGAGTAAGGCCTATGGTTGATGACATGGAACCCAATAGGCCCATGAACCACTCGGCTGTGACATGCTTGCTTGTTTGCATTGTGCCCACCTTCTGTTTCATTTGAGAACTCTGTCCTTGGACAGTTGAACCGAGGCTAGATTTGTATTGAATGCCGCTCCCAAGTACACAATCTCTTGAGTCGGCATCAGGTTGCTCTTCTCCATTGTCAGTAACCATCCACATCTCTGCAGGGTGTCTATGCTGATATTTCTGCTGGAGATGACCTCTTTTTCCAAATCTGCCAGGATTAGGACATCGTCAAGATAATGGAAAACGGTACCGTTTCCATACCTATTCTACAACGGTAACCAGAATTTCCCCAAAAAGTCCTGGGGGCGTTGCTGAGCCCGAATGGCATTGCCCTGAATTAAAAATGCCTTGACCGATACAAAATCCTAGGAACTCCTGCTGATCTGGAGCAATGAGAACATGGAAGTACGCATCCGTCAGCTCTATGGACATCATACACATCCCTGGATGTACCACTTGTATGATCGTTTGGAGGGACTCCATTCTGCACTACCTGACGCAGATGAATCGGTTAAGCTGGTATAAGTCCAAGACTGGCCTCCAACCTCCTTTTGCTTCGGGAGTTAGGAACAAATGGGATAGAACCCCATGAACTCTTGCTGCTCGGGTACCGCAGTTGTGACATCTTGGGATAGAAGGGGACCCCCAAAGTCAAACATAGCCCATTTCTTCATCAAATCCCTTGGGAGTTTGGTCACTATGAACCTGCCTTTTGGGGAAACAATCTGAACCCCAGTTTGTATCCCTCGGCGATTATCTTCAGTACCCAAGCGTCTGCTATTGATTCTGGCCAGAGATCTGAGAATAGTTATAGTATCACCCCGACTCACATCTCTTGGACCGACACCTTCATTGATCGAGTAGATTCTCTTTCAGGTTTGTAGGTCCAGGAGTCATGAAAAATAGTATCATTTTGGCGAATCCTGCCATCTCTATAGTTTCTCTGGTTTCTCCTCTCCTGAGGTAACACCGATTTAATGCCATCGATAGCTTTTAATATAGCTATCCAATTTCAGGCCAAAAAGAATATCACCTTGGAATGCCCAGGAACATAGGCTATTTGAGGAAGAATCGGCCGCCCATGGTCTGAGCCACAGTGCCCGGCGGGCTACTACAGAGGGTACCATACCCTTGGACATGGATCCCGTAGTGAAATCAGGTGCCAAATTTCATATCATGTATCCTATCCAGGAGACTGTGTCCACTCACTCCCCTGTTAATATCATCCTCCAGATCTTCTATCCCCAATTTAGAAGTTCTTGATACCGAAGATAAGGCCACTGCCAGCTGAAGGCCCATGCCTAACACAGTATAGGTTTTAGGGTTAGTTCACACCAGAAACTGCATCACAACTGCGTGCGTCTGCGCAGTTGCATTGCGATCTGTTGTGATTGCACT
The DNA here is from genome assembly GCF_000935625.1 of Nanorana parkeri. Classification (NCBI taxonomy): domain Eukaryota; kingdom Metazoa; phylum Chordata; class Amphibia; order Anura; family Dicroglossidae; genus Nanorana; species Nanorana parkeri. The sequence goes on along the minus strand of NW_017307924.1, from coordinate 184,528 downwards.
GCGTTTTGATGCGTTTAGTGCAGTTAGATGCAGGTAAAGTAGGACAAGCAGTACTTTTCCTGACTGCAGTTGAACTGACTGCAATGGTGTGAATTAGGCACAAGAAAGCCCATAGGAAAGCATTGTGATGTATTTTGACTGCAGCAGTCAAAATAAACGGACTGCATCACAACTGCATATGGTGTGAACTTGCCCTTAGGGCCTGTTCACAACATTTTCTCGTCCAGATCTGGAGCAGATCTGCAGATGCTGAGCAATGTGTGCAGCACGTTTTTTGACGTGTATTTGATGCGTTTTTACCGCATTCCAGACGCATTCCATTTTATTTATTTTTTCCCAGTTAGCTGCAGTGCGGTGCGTTTCTGGCACATTTTTGTTGCGTCTTGAGGCGTTTGTGCGCTTTCCGGACCAGAGAAAATGTGACATGCAGTATCTTTCTTTGTCCGGAATGGAAAGCACTGCGCTCGTGTGATCTGGGGCCCATAAAACACATAGGGATACATTGTGATGCGTTTTAGTGCAGGAGCGAACTGCTCTGGTCTGGACAGAATCCGGACATCGTGTGAACAAGCCCTCTTTCATGAGTTTCTTTGTGATCATACTCACAGGAAAGGAAGATTCATTCCGTCTCTGCCCCGCAAAGTGTCTGCTTGAGGGTGACAGAACTTCCTCTCGCCCTTTCATGCATCTGACAATGCAAATCGGGAACTGCTTGCTCTTATTCTCTTATGGGAATGGCCAGCTTGCCTCACCCGTTTGGCTACTGCCCGTTGGATAAGGGCTCAACATAAAAGTATATGACTGTCAGAAAAATAAAATGCTCTTTTTTTTTTTTTTTTTTTACTGCCCTTACCTCGTCTCCACAGACCGGTGTGGTGAGGGGCAATCATCCATGATATCCCGTTCTTTAAGGGATCTCCAGGGGGAATCCAAAGGGGGATAAACCAACGGAAAAAATTCTAGCTTCAATTCCCTGGAAATGGCTTGCAAATTAAAATTTGGATCCGAATCTCTGGTGACGTCACGCACGACGGAACTTCCGCGCATGCGCAGATGCCAGATGAAGCCGCTACTGCCCATCCTGTCTCGCCCACACATCACAAACAGACAAGACCGCGGGGAGCCGGCCGAGGTGAAAAGGACATCATACAGCACAGCAGGTAAGTGAAACCACAACAGTCTTACCCTCCCTGTCTGACAGGCTGCACAGTATATGGAAAATCCGGCTTCCTCTCATGGAAACAAAGTTTGTCCTTCCCCAAGGGGACACCCTTGCACGGGGCCGAGTCTTGGAGACTTCCCAGGGGAGAGAGGCTGAACTCCCCTGAGGCCAATACGAAATCAATCAGTTGGCAAATAAAGAAAAACTTCTCAGTAACATACAAACAACCCTGTCCTAGGGGGACAGGAACAAAAAGACTGGGGAAGTCAGCAGGAGGAGGGGCTTTTATAGAGAGGGTTAGGCCTTGTTTAACCCTTTTGGTTCCTGTCAGCTAGGGGTAATTGGATCTAAACCCATTTGTCAGCGCTGCCATGGATATGGCCAGGAAAAACTTTTCAGAACGTATTAACATACTGCTGAGCTGAATGTTTTGGGCGCGAGCCACTTGCCTACTGGAGATTTGTGGTTCCCCTGCAGATTAGGGCCCTCTTTCCTTTTATTCTCTAGTTGTTTATTTAGAGACTAGGTACTTAGTATACATAATTCAATATATCAAATGTTAATACATTCCGTCTCTGGGTAAAAAGGTATTTTGCTTAATAAATGCTTCTATATTTCTTTTCTTTTCTCTGCAGGCAGAAATTGTCAAGAGACTGAATGCTATCTGTGCACAAGTCATTCCTTTTTTGTCCCAAGAGGTAAGGTTGCTTCATTTGTAGTCACCTAGCTAAGTAATGCCATTTTAAATGACATGTAAGGTATTTAAAAAAAAAAAAAATACAATACAATTTTTTTTTTCATTCTTGCATTCATTTTCTTTGCTGCTTTGCTCATTTCTACCGCAGCATCTTATTAAAGTTCCAAGCAATATCATTTAAATGCACTTGTATAGTGGAAAATGTTTTATAACGCGCTAAGCGTAATGCAGCTGTTTTTCCTGTCATGTACGCTCGGTGTTGCTGAGAATTATGATGGTTTGTCAGAATCGCATCTAATAGAGTAGATTGAAAAATTGCCAGAATAGGCATAGAATAGCACTTCTCTTTTGATGATAGGCATTAAATGCTGGCAGAAGTGTGGTTAGGCATAGCAAACAAGTGCTGCTGAAAATAAACAAAATTAATTCAGTTGGGTAAACTAGACCAGATCAAGATGGGAGTAGTATTGATCGTGTTTATGTGAATGATTGGTGAACGTTAAACCTCCAAGTTTCAGAAAGTTTGTTGATGGCTGTATTGTCAAACTTTTTGTTCTGTAGCTCAACTAAAGGATTGGGGATGTACCAGTCAGCATTACAGTACACAATGGGTGCAGCTTCTTTTTGTTTTTTTTTTTTTTTTTTTTTTTTTTTTTT
>NW_017307924.1:135757-180805 GCF_000935625.1 Nanorana parkeri | reverse complement strand
TTTTTTTTTTTTTTTTTTTTTTTTTTTTTACATATGCCTGTAGGGAGACTTCCCCTTGCTTCCTGTCCCAAAGAACAGCAAAAAGTACCAGGAGATCTCCCAAAAGCATGAGGATATTCACACCACATTATGGCCACAATTTCCTATGCTCCTCAGCTCCATCTCGTGTCCATAATGCAGTGCACATCTAAAAGTCAGATGTTTGCAGAGCAAATAGGTCTGCATCTGTTTTATAAATGCACCCCGTAGAGCAGGAGTGGCCAAACTCCGGCCCTCTAGCTGTGGTGGAATTGCATCCCGTGAGGCACTGCAAGATTCTCAGAGCCATGGAGACAGATGATGCATGCTAGGATTTGTAGTTGCACCAAAGCTGGAGGTCCAGCGTTTGCCCACCCCTACCTTTTTAGAAGTATGTAAAACTGAAACATTTTTGCATAGAGTGAGGAAGGGTTGGAACCTCTGTCAAGGTATTTTTTGTTTTTTTGTTTTTTTTAAGTGTATTTCCTGGAGAGATTCAACCTCTTGGTCCTGGTGACCAATATCTCTTGTACAGGAAGTAATGGGGAATCAAAAATTCTTGAGTTGTCACAGGAACAAAGGGTGAGGGGAAATCTTTCAATGGGTAAAGCTAGTCTTGGGGCATCTATCCAAGAGGAAATATCCTCATGCTTTTGGGAGATATCCTGAGGGCCCTGTCACACCACCTCAGGTGCGATTTGCTGCTGGAACTCACTGGAGCGTATTCCGGCCAGCTTCCTGTGTTCGAGGGAGTGAGCGAGACTGTGCCAGTCATGTCAACAGGCATGCCCACAACGCGATCACCCGCACAGGAATGCCCTCCGTTACAAGTCAGTGCGATCTAAACAATATAGTGCTTGCGGCATTTTGTTCAGATGGGACTGGAATGCAGGCATCGTTTTTGCCACACGTTTTGGTGTGGCCGATCGCACTGATGGCGTGGCTGCTGTGCCATTGACTCCAATACACCGCCACACCCCCTCTCGCCCCTGAACGCAGGAAGCCGAACAGGATGCGCTCCAGTGTGTTTAAGCAGCGAATCATGCTGGAACGCACCAAAACTGGTGTGAACCGGCCCTAAAGGGAAGTCTCAATAGCGGCGAATAAAAAGAAGCTGCATTAGCCCTCGTTCACACCTGAACGTTTTGTAGCGCACTCGACGAACGCTCTACAAAACGCTCAAAAATATAAATCCCGTTGTATTCAATGGTCTCGTTCCCACCTTGGCGTATTTCCGCCCGTCCCTAACGCGCTACAAAACGGCCCACGTCTGAAAAGGTACAGGTACTACTTTGGGCCGTTTTTTTTGCGCGTTTCCATTGGGATACAGCCAAGTAGCCTTCGGAATCGCGGTAAAAAAACGCGTGACAAGACGCGGATATGCAATACGCCTAGGTGTGAACAAGACCTTATTGTAATGCTGACTGGTACATCCCTGATCTTTTAGTTGAGCTATAGAACAAAAAGTTTGACAATACAGCCATCGGCAAACTTTCTGAGGTTTAACATGTGAAGTTTGCTAGAATAATTTCTGTGTATGGCTAGCTCAATTAATACAAGCACTTCCATGGGCAGTTATAGGATTTTCTGTAAAAGATAAAATAAAGCTATATAGACCCAATCACCTCTCATTTCTGTTTATTTTGCTCCATGTTTTTTCCTAAATGCTGAATATAAACTGCTTCTAGATAAATTGTCTATATTTGTGCTCTGTTATAGATGTTCACAGGCCTGAGCTTGCGTGTGTCTAGCCATTTTAGTGTTCCAAATTTTGTCCGTTCAGCCTTTTGACACAGGCTACGTATATAAACATACAATGCATTGTGTTTTCTTCAGTTGGATCATGGGAACAGTTTGGCTTCTTGCGTCTGTAATTAGTTTACCCACTAGTTTACTTATGCCCGTGGGAGTACTGTCTTGTTAATCAGCAGGAGTGCCTCACAGTTGCAGGCTTAAGAAAGTAAATGATGTATAGAGATTAAACCTGTTAAGATAGCAATCAATCCTTTAAGACATCTATCGGTGTTTGGTTGCTTGTGGCAAATGATGAAGATGATGGAAAGACACAGGAAAGTACTGGTCTATTACAGGACCTATAGGCGTTAAATGATAACACTAGCCTGCAATATTTGGCAAGATGATATGGCAGCAGAGGCAAGCGTGTCTGTGTTTTTGTACCTGTGTGGTGTGAGACATTTCATTGGTTAGATCATTTGTGAACCTCCCTTTTTTTTTTGCATTTCCTTTGTACTATTAGTTAAAACGCAGTCCTGCTCGTTTAGAGTGAGCTCTGAGGAGTAATAGACTTTCCTATTTGCAATAAACAGAGTAACCTACAGCAAATTCCCATTGGTTAGAGGACAGTTATGGGCCTAGAAACTCTAACAGAAAGGCAATGTGTCAACTGTAGTAATTAGGAGCAGATAATGTGTCAACTGTAGTAATTAGGATTCACTGTCCTGAGTGCTCTAAACCAAGAATATGACTTTTTAAATACCGTGGGTAACTCTACTTTCACTTTATCACTGTTTTTGTTGACAAGCTGTAAGGATGTAACTCTACTGCTGTAGTATATAGCAGGGGGAGGCAAACTCCGGTCCTCCAGCTGGCCCTCTAACCACAGTTAGAGGGCCAGAGTTTGGCTACCCCTGCATTAGGCATTGCAAGACTGTGATGGCTACAAGCAGGACTCCCAGAGGCAGATTCATGATGGGATTGTAGTTTCACCACAGCTGGAGGGCTGGAGTTTGCCTACCCCTGCTGTATAGCATGTGCATGTGTTGCCCATAAGGCTCAAGCCAGTATTGATTTGTCCCGAAAATATGTAAAATAACTTGGGAATATACTATCCTTTTCTAGAGGCAAAAGTCCTGCTTTAACTTTGAACCGTAAGCTGATCGACTTACGGGTCTAGGTTCACTCCTTCCATACAGCTTTGGTTCCTGTATCGCTAAAGGAGAGAGGGAGATCTGCACCTCTGACTAAAAGCGCAAGTAGTGTGTGTGTGGGGTGGGTGGGGGGAGCCCTCCAGGTTTTGTCACAAATGTGATAGTATGCCACATATTAGCACATTATGGCAGAATTACTATCTTGGTCATCTTCTGGGTTCGGAGCCTTTGGCAGGGCCAGATGAGGTAACTCCTGAGCATGCACATGGGAGTTACCTAATCTCGGTAAGAATCTTGAAAAGAGAGTCTATGACAGAATTGATTTACACAGTCTCTATCACATTAAGTCTGCCTGTCCGCACCTTTTTTATTTTAATTTTAAATCCACTTTAATATAAATATTAAACCAGTAAAGTGTTTGGCACACAGGTGTCAGCAGGTAAGGCCAAGGGACTATAATAGGGCCATCTGTTGTTCGTTCTAATCCTGGTCATAACTTCTGAAGCTACACTGGTTCCATCCCCAATAATTAGTTGATTCCACAGGGGTGGCCTAGGTAACAGAAATCCCACATGAAAATATAAGGAGCTAAATTGCAATTAGACACAACTGCAAAGGTGAGAAATGTTGGCTCAATTGCTAGCTTGTTGTATGCATCAGAATTTTGATTGTGTGTTTTGAAAGCTGCAGGATGAAAATAAGAAAGCTGTAAAGAGGTTAGATAGTCTTGAAATTACAAGTGTAGAAGGTATGAAAATGGCAGTTTTTTTTACAGTCAAAGCTGGACAGGACAATAATGGACTTTTAGCAGGGTAGTTGCTAAATGCCATCATTGTACTGCATCTAGAATTACCACAGACCGGATTCAGCAGATCTATGACCCGGTTTCAAACAAAACTGCATGTTTTGTGGATCTTGAAAAGCTGGAATTTACGGGATCCATTGGAAACCCGTTAGTTTTTAGTCCAACACCCCACATAAGAGGGTTTACATTTGGAAAGAGCCCAAGGATACATTTTTTTACCTGCTTTGGACCTGCTCTGGATCTGCACGCTGCGATGTGAACTGGAGCTAAAAATATCGGAATACATGGGACGCAGTTTTGATCCGGTCTGCACCTGCTCTGCTCTGGACCTACTCCGCGCTTGGTGTGAACTAGCCCTTAGCTTTTCTTTTACTTTAAACTGGCTATCAGAAAGAGAGAACATCTGGGCTACCACTGCTAACCTTTCAGAATATACTAGTTGTCTGGCCGCAATGCTGATCTTTTGATATCCGTGCCTTCTGAGTCACTGATTCAGAACTGGTATTCTGCCATTACAAACAGAACTCATAATCTGTAAACTTGTTCTGGGGCAGTAGCTCACACTGTTAAAATAGTGAATCAGCATGTTGAGGCAGTACTCTCTTGGTTCTTTGGAGTTTGAATTGCTTGCTATAACAAGCCTCCCTATTTGGTTATGTACAGTATGGAGTTGTGCTATTATTGCTGTTCATCCTCTGGTATCCCTATATCAGATTTCAAGAGCATACTCTTTTAGAGGGTGCCTGACAGTTAAGTTGCCATTGATGGGTGTGGTTAGACAGCCTATGTGTCTGTAAAGCACCCACTGTGTTGACAAGGGAGTATTATAGACATGTGAGGAATCCTACAGCTAGGTCAGCTGTCTGTCCTAGGAATGAAATATTCTATATATATATTTTTTTATGTAATATATATTATTGATTGCATTATAATGTTAAGCTGTATATTTGTTCCTTTCTTCAGTGTGTGTGTGTTTTTTGTATTCCACTGAACAGATTGTACCATAATTCTCCTAATTGGCCCATGCTGACTTTAATTCCGCCTCATTAACCAATACTTCAATCCCGTTGCTTCCAAGTCTGATATGCTTGCAAAGCAGATAGCCTTGCAATGAGAAAAAAAGTCACCTAATTTTTTTTTGTATGCCGTTTTGTGTTCCTGGTATATTAAAATGTCACTGTCAGGTTCTCATCACCCTCTACATGTTCCTATGAACAATGACAGCATATGTGTCTAAGCTGACTTTGCTGCATATTTGTGTAGCTTTGTAGAACACCGCTCTCCTGCTGGACTTCCATATATAGAGACTTACTTTTCTTGCCCAGTTACCTTTCCGTATTTTGCGTGCATCACCAAGATGAAGATTGGAAGTTCTATAGGTAATAAATGAGTGCTATTAACCACTTGCTGTCTGGAGCAATTTCTTACTATTTGCATGCACATGATAAAATCTGAATTTTTGGCTAGAAAACCGCTTCAGACCCCCAAACAATGTATGTTTTCATATATTTTCTGAAAGCAGAGGCCCTGTAGAATAAAAAGATGCTAGTTGCAATTTTTTATGTCGCATGGTATTTGCGAAAATGTTTATCAAACCAGTATTTTTAGGATAAAATACACTAAAATTAAATTTAGTGCACAAACCGAATACCCAATTTTTTGGTAAAATATAAAAGATGGGGGTCACCTCTGGTAAATAGATATCAAACATGTGGAGCCTTAAAATTGGCGCTTGCCCATGAAGCCACAAAAAAATGAAATACCCCAAATTTCCCATAGGGGACACGCTAAAAGCTCATCAGTTTAGTGCTTACAGTGACTATTGGCTCTAGAATTATTGCTCTCACTCTGACGTTTGCGGCAATATGCAACATGTGTAGCACAATTTTTGTTTTTGCACATAGGCACTTTCCTTTTTTTACTTTTATTTACTTTACACTAACTGTATTGCTATCACATAGGGAGCTAACAAGCCCTTATGTAATAGCAGATAGGGTGTGACAGGTCCTCTTTAGGGAGACATCGGGGGTCTGCTTCCCCAGCTTCTTCTCCTGGCTCTAAGAGCCAGAGAATGTACACAGTGACACCGGAAGTGATGTAATACACATCACCTCCGGGTCCAGTGATCGGAGGAGAGATCACCAGCTGGAAGGCTGCTGCTCTCTCTCTCCGATCGTTGCAGGGAGACTCACCGTGCTGGTCCTGGGTCCGCATGGGGGACAGCGGAGCCCAGGAAAGCTGGTGGGGGCAGCACATGCCACCAATCTGTACAAACGATACAGGTGCCAGATCACTTGTACCTGAACAGCCAGCGCCAGCTGTTTAAAATGACACCATGAACACGGCAGCAGCTGTGTTCTTGGTACAACCACTTCTTCGGGCTGCCGTATATTTACGTATTGTGGTTAAAGTGGCACTAAACTCAGGAGTTAGATTTAAGAAATGCATTCAAGTACCTTTTAACTATTCTCAAAAATGGAACAAAAGAGCGCCTCCATAGTGTAAAAATGTTATTTAATAGTAAAAACACGCAGCTCTAAGGCTGTACTTACAACAGTTCGGTAGAATAAAAAACAGTAGAATAAGGTGAGAGGACGGAACCCCTGGCAGGGAGAATCTGGAGCGATGTAAAACACCAGTAACCTCGATCCCTGTATTGATAAATGGTTTACGCGTTTCTGGGGCATGCCCCCTTCATCAGAACCAATCTGCGTATTCTCAAAAATGTAGCTCATTTGTGTATCACTCAGCTGTAGAACCTCAAATCCTCTCTGAATTGGTGCTGACATCAATACTTCAGGAGGGTGGCTACTTTTGTTCCCTATGGTCCCTGTGTGTTGTAAAGTAGTCACCGCGCCAAGCTCGCTCCCGTGATGGACTACAATCTCATATTTAGTTTACTAATTTGTATTGAGATTGTAGTCCGTCACAGGAGTGAGCTTGGAGTGGTGACTACTTTACACACACACACAGGGACCATGGAGAAAAGAAGGTCTCGAACAACCTTTTTGTGGTCAATAATTGGCCCCCCTTGTATGGGAACGTTTACGTTTGTGACCTGCTTTGTATGAACCAGCATATAAAAAAGTCTTGCCCAAGCATTCCATATTCCCATCAGAGACTGGTTTATACATTAACCGAAATTTTGGACTATTTGATATTGGAAATAGTTTGTTGAATGAAAACCACTTCAACTGTTAGAATTTTGTTCGATTGAGAAAAAATTTCCATCCTCCTTTTTTTTTTTTATGGTGGTTTTTTTTTTATGTTTGATGGAAATCTATCCTTGCGAATCTCATTGACTATCAGAACAAATGTTCTAAAAATGAATTTGTGCTTGTAGATAGTCTGTCTGAAAAGGCTTTGAGAACATTCCCCAGAAATCACAAGGCAGGGAGCAATTAAACCATTTAGTCTCTTCCCTGCTGATCTGTGGTAAACCACTTCTGGCTCTGCTGTTTGATGAGGTCACGAAGGAAATTGTCCATGTGGGGACAGGTATATTAAGCATAGTGATATGCATGTAAGTGGTAGTCTCAGCAGCAGGAGGATGTTTACTTTGGGTTACTAGTTAGGGGAAAGGCTGAGGTTAATACTGATTAAAGTTCCGTAATTATTTCCTTACAGCGGGATCTCTCCCCACACCTTGTTAACTTCCGCAAATCACGCAGTGAAAGTGTAAAGCAGCAAACAGACATTGCCTTGTTTACACATTGCGGGGAGGAATTTTGTGGGAAGTGCTGGAGAGGCACATACAGAGTTTTCAGTGTTTCCTATTTCCGGTGGAGTCTTCCAGATAGCCTGCTGCTGGAATGATGCTGCCTCATTTACCATACGGATCTCAGATGTACTAAAGACGTCTTCTGAAGTACAGCATATAAAGTATCAAGAAATAAACTTTTTTCACTTTTATTTTAGCACCAGCAGCAAGTGGTACAGGCTGTAGAACGTGCCAAACAAGTGACCATGGCGGAGCTGAATGCAATCATTGGGGTATGTTATCTTTTCTTCGTGTTACAAGTTTAAACACTCTCTCTTTTCCTAGTAATATTTCCAATTACTTTCATAAAATCTATATTTTACAAATGCACCTTCAATATAATGTGCATTCAGCACAGGGTGCTTCCATGATATGTTGTCTGCAGAAAAGGATTTGCTTTCTGTTGGTAGTGCGTTCTACAGAGATTCCATATCTGGTTTTATGAACTAGAAAGGCAGGGCCGATGCTTCCACTAGGCAAACAAGGCAGTCGCTTGGGGCGCACTGCTGCCTAGGGTGCAGCCTCGACTACTCGGCTCCCCACCTCCCCCCCCCCCATTTCAAATTGCAATAGTCAACAGCAGGCTGGCTATTGCATCTGCCCACTGAGCAGAGGAGCGGAACTGAGAGACAACTTTCTCTCTCGGGTCCGCTCCTCTGTTCAGTTGCTGGGGTTTCAATAGCCAGTCTGCTATTGGCTAATTAAAATAGCCAATAGCAGTCTGGCTATTGTCCCGGCCACTTACATCCATCTATGGCTTGTGAAAGCTAGCCGGCAGGAGAATGGGGCTACGCGTGCGAGGGGATTGGAGGCTGTGCTGGGGGGGGGTGCAAGTAGCTGGTTTTGCCTAGGGCGCAAAATGGTCTAGCACTGGAGACAGGGAGAAGGCTGTGTACCTACTCTGACTCATTCAATGGTGTGTGTGTATTCTAAAAAGCGCCACAGCAGGAAATTATTCTCAACTGTTCACAGCATATATTTCTTTTAATACATGTTTTATATCTGCTTAGAACATATTTTCAAGTCCAAGCATGTTTTGCCCTTTTTGATTATTGGCATACAGCATTGTAAAGGATATCCAAATGCAATTTCAAAAAACGTGAAATGGGTATACAAGTGCTGGATGGCCAAGCAACCAGGCCTGACTGTTGCCACACTGGGTGGAAGGGAGGGTTCTTAGCTCTTTGTAGCTCTGACCCAAAACTTACACGGTTTGTTTTTGGGCTCTAGAAGGGAAAAAGTGCCAGGGGTGCAAGAGAGTCTGCACAGCGGCACAAAGAAGGTTAGCCAGTATTCTGATACCATCTGACTTTTGATGGCAAACAAATTGAGAGGAATCCACCAGTCTGCTGCTCCTCCTTTAGTATCCAATCGCAGGCTGGGAACAGGGAGATGACCAAGATGTACTGTTTAACTACAGTCAAGTCAGCAGTCTGGCTCTGTTGTCTGGCAGATGTGAATATTGGGATTGGATGGACTAAATTACAAACACTTTGGAAGGTAACACATCTCTCATTTATTTAAACTGTGTGTTTAGCGGTTTGCTTGGATATCAGCCTTAAGTGCATTTTGGGTAAAGTGTGAGGTGACATCACAGCTGGAAAGAAGTGCACGTTTTCTTCATTAACTAAAAGCAGACAAACATTGCCGGATATTCTTTCCACCCTTACCCCCTTCACTTTATGTAAAAAAACGAAGAAATATAACAGCACAGTCTCCCCCACAAAAGCACAGTTAATGGAAGCCATGCTCGCATGTTCTGTCAGACTGTGGATCTGGCCAGTCATTTTGTTTACATTTCCGATCCAAAGTAAAGCAACAATGAAATATTGTCTGTTTCACATCACAATGGCGAGGTGAGAAATCATGATTTAATAACACATTATTCACATCCGTAATTATACAGCTGGTGCAAGCCGCTAAGTTATTCTAATGAAGGCACTACAACTGTACTTTTCTTCTTCGCCCCCTCCCAAATGCTTTTTCTTTTGTGTATAGATTATACATAAAAGTCTTTTCCTCTTTTATTCAGTGTATCAAACACACTTTGAAATGCTAATTATTCCATTTACTTTCATTAAAATTCAAATTGCTGAGTGAAGATGTGGATAAGGGTCGCAGAATAATCAATCTGAAGTGAAGATATTGCCTCAATTATGCCTCTGTCTTTAACAAGGAAATCAGCACTCTCTGATCCTTGCTGACGGAGGTAGAGTGCAATGTTCTGATTGTGGCCTGCATTTAATGGCCTATTTCTTATTCTGTTTTGTGCCCCTTTGACCACAGGAGAATACTGGTAGTCAATTAAGGGTTATAAATGGAGAAAGAGTAACCTTTTATTTCCTGTGAAGTTCCCCAATAAAAAAGACAAATCTGAGGAAGCTGTGTTCAACCATGAATAACATTTGCCGCAAGCTCTTCCTGCACATGTAGGAGGTGAGGAGGCTGTTCCTCTTTACCAGATATATAGATTTTAATCTGGTTAAGAGGGAGGATAGATACTGACACGACGTCTTGTGTACCCTTAGACTATTTTTTTGTAAACCGCATTAAAAGCAAAGATTGTGGCTGACAGAGGTATAAGCACTGTCTAATGACTAAACTGGCGTCTTTAGGGCTCACTCAATTGAGGAGCATCTTCAGGCCTCACACTGTTGAGGCGCGTCTTTAGGCCTCACACTGTTGAGGCGCGTCTTTAGGCCTCACACTGTTGAGGCGCGTCTTTAGGCCTCACACTGTTGAGGCGCGTCTTCAGGCCTCACACTGTTGAGGCGCGTCTTCAGGCCTCACACTGTTGAGGCGCGTCTTCAGGCCTCACACTGTTGAGGCGCGTCTTCAGGCCTCACACTGTTGAGGCGCGTCTTCAGGCCTCACACTGTTGAGGCGCGTCTTCAGGCCTCACACTGTTGAGGCGCGTCTTCAGGCCTCACACTGTTGAGGCGCGTCTTCAGGCCTCACACTGTTGAGGCGCAGCCTCAAGCATATCCACTGTAACTCAAAAATGTAAGGCTTGTGTATGTAATATAACTACTCTATGTGCATAATTGCAATTTACTATATTTCCCCTTGATGCCACCTACAAGCAAGATTTTCAAAATGCACTGAAATTGTATAACTTCACATATCTAAAGCCTAAAAAAAATCAAAAACCTATGCAGTCAATTTCAATAAGTCTATGTGAGGACACATCATCTAACACTATAATAATGCAACAAAAAATGCACATATTGGTCTCCATGTATAATGTAGGTAAAAGTGCTGTACACAGACACATGAAGTCTTGAACTGTTCCATTTTGGTTCCCTACATGCATGTGCTCCTCAACTAAGTGAGATCTTAACTTTTTTCTTGGGGTAAATGAAAAAAAAACAAACAAAAAAAAACACTCGGCAAGGGTGTTAACTGTCTGTCTATGTCAAGGGCTAACGAATGTCCAAAGGTCCCCTAGACAAAAACGAGCAGTTAACCTTTTCAGTGTGGGCTAGTGTGTGGTTTTTTTTTTTTTAATTAACTGGAAATGGTCCAAAATGCAGCTGTCTAGACAACTAATGCATCTGCAAAGTGCCCTCTTTATCCACTAGCAGCTACAGAAAACATTTATTTTAATGCCTCATCAATTTTCTGGAAAATTGACATCTTATGGCCCTGTGATATCAACTTAGCGTCTTTTAAAAATCCCCCAGTTTTGGCGACCAATGGGAGGAGCTAACAAGGTGACCTGCATGTATTACTTTTCGCAGAGGTGTGCCCTGACGGAATACAATTTTCAAAATCCCTCCCCTGATCAGTCAGTCTCTACCCAAAGAGTTTCTGCTTACCTTGTTTGCTGCCTTTAGTGACTCCTACAAATCTTGACATTTTAATAAAACAGCAAAAAATATTTTAAGGTACTTCAATAATAACTAAATGTGTTCAATAAAAATACACTTTTTATGTTGGCCTTAAATGTATTTGAACTTCTTTTCTTGCAGGTGCATGCTTTAAAGTGCAATAATGCATAAAAATAAAAGACCAAAGCTTCATCTTTTGTTACTTCCTTTTAAAAGAAAGCTTTGTTCTTTTCATTGTTTGTTTTGAGCCTGTTTGGAAGAACGTTTTTCCCATTCTTCTCTTCTATATATATCACCAGAGCTGTGCCTGTGTACCATATAGGAAGAGCCAACCTCAAGTGAGCTACAGACTGGGCCAGTGGAGATTCTCTTTTTCAAAGGGTTTTCAGGCCTTATTTAGCCTCCTGTTTATAGACCTCAGTAGCTCAAACTAAAATTGACACAAAATATACTTGTAAAGTTAGAGCAGTAAATTATCCCCTTTTGTCCCTCTCCCTTCCTTCTGATGGCTCTGTATCATGTTTCAGAGACCGAGAGTCTGAGTAAACTGCCTCTACTGTGTTGTGGGTTTTTTTTTTTTTTTTTTTTCATACCGTACCTAAAAAGTGGCACAAAACCATTTTTTTTTCTACTGAATCTGGCTATATACTCTTTCCTGTTTATCTTGTAGTTTATGCTGTTACACTCCATGTGATGTGGCTGGTACAATTCTGAGGCACTTAATTCCCCATCAAGAATATCAGCTCGTCCCAGCACTCTTCCTCTTATTTCAGTCTGTCATTAGGTTCTGCCTGACTAAATGAAAGTGGTAAGGGCACACAGATGAGTAAGCTGCCTTTTTTCATGGTAAACATATGGATCTGGGCAGGTTTTATAACCTTCCTGATTGATTCCCCCTCTTCAATCAGTCACCAAAAAGGATTGGGAAGACCCACAGACAGATCATCAGGTGACTAACATCTACCGATGGATTAATACTGCTCTTTTGGTGATCTTGCCTCCTCCTTGTTTTAAATGAAGGTCTGTATGTTTTCCCTTCTTAAAAAGGCAGGAAGCCTGATATTTTATCTGGCTATTTTTTTTTCATGAAAAAGATTCAATATTATACTGATTAATTTTAAGGTTCTTTTTGCTTTAGCCATCCAAGCAACTATTGAGCCACACATTGCGAACATGTTTCTGTGCATTACTATGCAATTTTTTTTTCTTCTTCTTGAGCCTGCAATTGGAACAGATTGCATGTTCTGCACTGTTGATTCTCATACTGCAGATCTTAAACAACAATTTGTTTGCTTGCGGTGAACAGGTTTAAAAACAGAATGTTTTCCTGAAACCTGTAAAGATTTGGCTGTTGTGTTCTTTTTTTTTTTTTTTCTGTAATAAACAATGCCATTTCAGTACTGTAATACACAGTAAACTATTTTTATAGCATTTTTTATTATTTCGGGGGAACCATTTTGGCAAAACAAATTAGACTTCTAAAACAAATAGCCCACCCCTTATGTTAAAGCAGCACTATATTTTGCCCACCATACTTTGGGGGTGGACAGGGTTAAATCCCCTGCCATATTTATACTGCTGTCTGTGACGGCACAAGGCATGTATGGAACATTTTTCGTTTTTTTCCCTGGAGTGCATTTTCCGCAAGTCTCTATGGAGTGACTACGTGGGAGTCTCAGACGCCATAATTCTGGTTAAACTGATCCCACAGTAAATTATTCATAGACATTTATGGAGAATGCACTCCAGAGAGGTGAACCAGGAAGTGTAGTTCATAGCGGAGACCTGGTTGACACAGTCAGTGATAAAGGCCTAATGCCTAATGATACAAAAATATATACTGTATACGCATAAAATTCAGGATCTACTGAAACTCAAAGCCAGGGGACATACGTTTCCATTGACACGACTACTGGAGGGTGGCTACTTTTGCTCCCCATGGTCCATGTGTGTGTTGTACAATAGCCACCGCTCCAAGATCGCTCCCGTGATGGACTACAATCTCACATTTAGTTCACTCATTTGTATTGAGATTGTAGTTCACCATGGGAGCGAGCTTGGTGTGGTGGCTTCTATACAACACATACAGGGACCATGGGGAACAAAAGTAGCCACCCTCCAGAAGGAAGGACAGTGTCTGCATGAATTCAGAGATAATTTTAGGATCTACAGCAGAGAAAGCAGCTACATTTTTGTTCATCGGGTACTTAAATGCACTTTTAAGTGATATTATCTCTACGTTCATTATGGATTATTTTACATTCTAACAAACCTTCAGCAAGCCATATGAAATATTGGCTTTAATATTTTTTGTATGGTCCTTTTCAACCAGCAGGTAGAGCTTTAGGCTTTTTTCCCATTTCCCATTCTCTTTACATTGACTTGTAAAGAGCCCGTCCTTTTACATAGTTCAGTAGCTCAAGCTGAAATGTACACAGTCGGCACAGTTAAGAGATTTTGTTCCTGAAAGGAAACCACTTATGATGTGCTCTTTAGAATACAAATGGTGCTATGTGAATTATTTGCCATCATGTTAAATGCTTATTTGTAAAACAGCGTATAGTATGTGTGTGTTCGTTTTTAAACTCAGGTGTTTTATACATGGACCTCATTAGCTAATATCTTGTCAATGTGTTAAAACAATTCCTGATATCGTGTAACATTATTTAATTTTTCATGCAGCTGCTTTTACCTGAATCATTTTTGTTTTTACTACAATTGTCATAAGATTTTACAGCCCAATGCTAGACGTGTCCTGGTGGTTTATTGGACTCAACAAATGTTATCTATGCACATTACTTTTCTTTCTTGGACAGAATCTAAAAACACTCATATCTTAAACATCCGGGGGAAATACTGTCATTACATTTATCAATAAATGTGATGTTCGGTAGTTCCTCTTCTAATTCTTCACTACTTATTCCATGTCTGTAGAAGAAATCAATACTTTTATACCACTAAAAACTAAAATATTCAAGAAACAAATGCTTTGCTTTTAAAATGCCTCTCAAAACACTAGCTGTGCTAATAATGATAATTTTATGTGACGCCTTTTTCTTTTGTAACCAATGCCATTTCCAAGCATGTTTCTTCAATCTGCCTTTTGTTCATAAAGCTGAGGGCAGCTTTCCAAATCTGAACTATGATGAATGGGCCTTTGTGATCTTTTTTTGTTGTTGCTTTCTGTAATATCTGAATTACTGTTGGTTTTCCAGGACTTAGCTAATGTCTCAATCGGAACATTTTATATACACACTTTAAACAGACCTAAATTAATCAGGCACTCATTATTTTATGGCAGGAACTAGTGGTGTTACCATTAGATATATACTTTTGCATTATCTCTTCTGCTTTCAATGTTGAGTCTGGAGAGCTTGGCTTTCCAGGGCTAGTTATAAATTCCTATGCCAACACTGCTTATGTTTGCCACAAATATATGTATACTGTTTTTATGAATTCAAACTGTAGTGTGCAATTCCACCATTTCCCACATGTTAACAGTTTAATTTTGAAGAAGGGTAGTGACATTCATGTAATTCATCTGTTGCCTGTTATGGTGTCCACTATTCTGGTAAATGTTGTTTGTCCATGCTAATATACAGAATTCTGCTTGGTGTCCTGATGTAATGGGTTGCCATTGATTACATTGCAGGTCAAATAAATCGCGGCTTTACAGTTTAATTGGCTAAGCATTGACATACCCCAGTACTTCTTAATATCATCACCTGAAAACTGTAATATCGTTGATCCATCAGGCAGTTAAACTGACCAGCAGAAACATGCACAATTTTAATGACCTTCTACGTCATTAGAGCCAGTAGGGTCTGTGACAGCCAGTTTCTCTTTAATAGGCCCCTTAATTGGAATTGTATGTTTTTGAACCCTAAACAATGAGTAAATAAAAAAAATGAAAGTTGAACTGTTTTGTATAGTTCAATAGGTAATACAAGTTTTGTACTGGTAGACTTTATTGTTTGGTTTATAGTTCTCTGAAACTGTTCACATAACAATCACTCTGATTTTGTTTTTTATCTTTTGAGAAACGCCCATGTAGTTTAGGTCTTATTATCGTAAGTTTTTGTGTGCATTTGTGCCATGTGTAGGTCCTAAGCTTTATGCACTATTCTTGCAATGTGTGCGCTCTTGAATGCTTTTTACAATTTAAGACCTCACAATTGGACTTGCAGATTCTGTCACACCTACCACATGTAAAAAGCCAAAAAAATCACAACCTAGCCTTCACTAGCCAATGAAAAGATTGCAAAAACCGTTTGTTCCAGTTATATATTGCGTTTGTCTCTTACGGGATAAAAAAAAAAACCCTTTCAGAAGAAGTGTGCTGTCCAGGTGGGGAAGAAAGGCTTTTTAGCAACCCATATGCTGCACCTCCATTTTTAGCGGTGACATTTTAATGATAGGAAGTCTGCAAAATTATTTGCCATCAATTGTGAAGGCAATAACAAGCCTTGGTGGTTTTTCATACTCTCTGTGTTAAGTGCTTTCAGAATGACAGCGTAAACTGTGTCAGAGAACTCCAAGGAAGTAAAACTGATTAAAATGTTCATGCTTGAATGCGGCTGATGGAATAGTTCATTTGGACTTTCCATACCTCCTGCAGCTCAAGCTGAAATATTAAAATTCAGTGGATTTAAATCTCTCTCCCCTCAGCTCAGGAAAAAACATTACATTTTAATAGGTTTTAAACTCATAATTCATTGGTTTGAAGCAGCACATATTAAATTTATTTAAATATTACTTAGGTGGTGGCTTAAATGATTTTTTCCTCTTAATATTCCTTGCTCAAAATTATAACCGATTTTGTTTACTTGAAATTTTTAAATGGGGAAAAAAAATGATTTTAAAAATCCTTTTATCTGCCATCACACGTTGCTTATTGTTTTTTTTTTTCCACCTTGTAATAAAACGTTACTCCAGATTCAGGCTATGAATATATAGTATTTGTGTACAATCTAAAATCTGATGGAAATACCAGTCACAACCTATAATGTACCTTGCACATAGGCATCAGTGATTTGCATCTTCACAGAAATGACTGTTTATTGTCTTCAAGCTTCAGCCTCACTCGGCAGGAAGATGTAGCTTTAGACTGCATTCACACCTGAGCAACAAGAAATTAGCGCGTTTTCAGCGCATTTTTGTGCAGCACGTTTTAATGAGCAGATTGTATCACATTGATGTCAATGGATAAAGGTGTGTAACAAAAATATGCAAAAACGTGTTTTTGAGCGTTTCCATTGAAGTCTATGGGGCCAAGAAGCACAGAATCTGCCAAAATGTAGCTTGTGTACGACGGGCATTTTGCGACAGCCGTCATGATGCTCAGATGTAAACAGGATCATTACAATGAACAGGGCATTTTTTTTTTTTGTGTGAGAGAGGTCAGCTTCTGGAACGCACTGTATCGTATTCCGGCCATATTCCTGCGTTCAGGGGTGGGAGGGGGTGTGGCGGTGCGTTAAAGTCAATAGGACCGCATAGCAACTTTTTGGGACTGCGCATGATCCCTTCATCTGGCATAATGTAACTAAAACATTGCTATTCACATGACAAAATGCTCGAATGTCAATAAAGATAAAGGCACTTCTGGTTAATAAACCCTATCTGATTGGTTGCAGGGGTGTGGAAATTTTTTTTAAAAACTACTTGTCCAAGGACTAAAGCGGGGGCCCGATCTACTTGTCCCTCATGACAATCTACTTGTCCTGATACAAAAAAAGTAATTTGACCCAAAACCGTATTTAGCAGTGCCAAGAAGAGCTTCTCGTTGGTCAGTGGCGTCAGGTGACCGAGGGCTTGCAATTTGCGAGCGAAATTCAGAATACATGGCACAGTTACAGATAGTACACCCATATTGGCGGATGGGAAGGACCGTTCTCTGAAAGGTAAGCATGGGAGGGGGCCAGATCTGAGCAGGTAATTCAATTTTTCCAAATTACTTGGGAAAGTGAATTTACCCTTTAGGGCTGGTGCAGACTGGGCGATCGTGTGCGGTTGCATGCAGCAGTTGCCGCACGGTCCCATTGCTTTCAGTGGAGTTACCTCCCGTGTGGCAATCACTGAAAAAAGGTACATGTACCTTTTTTCGCAACACGCACCATGCAGTGTTTTCAACCGTGATTATGTCTGATTGCACGGGCGGTATTGTGGCGGGAAACCGCGCAATCTCCCAGGCGTGACTGTGGTGCCATTAGACAATGGCACCACCAGCGCGATCGGCGGTGGTGTGTGATTCTTTGACCGCTAGGCCATCCGCACGATTGCCGTGTGGTAATGGATCGCCCACTCCACTCGTATTGGTTGTTTGTAATTCTTTATTTTTTTACTTTATCGCCCTTTTATTTTTTCCATTTTTATGTATTTCCATTTTTAATTCATTTATTTTTTCACTTTTTTTTTCACTTGACATTATTGCTATTGCAAAAGGGCTAACAAGCCCCTGTGTGAAAACATTTGGAGGTGACAAGTTCTCTTTATTGACCCTGTCACTTCCAACACTGGAGTTCTAGCACAGTACTGTGCTCGTTCTCCTGTGTCAGGAAGACTGCATTCCTGTATCACTGCTCACACGGAGCAGAGAAGCGTCCGTGCTGTAACCTAATCTAATTTGCCTGGTCCCAGTTCCCCCCACAAGAGGGGTAGTGATTTTAGACGGCTGTACAGCCGTTCAAAATCACTTGTACGAAACGGCTCCCACACAACATTTAGCCGTGCTGCCTGCCCGCAGCCGGGCTATAGGAATTCCACACCCCTGGGTTAATACAAGTCATTTTGGGGGTCGGGTGCTGCAGTATGCCAAGTTATCTGATCAGTAGGAGGAACACTTGCAATTTGGCCATCCAGTCATTCCTAGCGACTGCGGTTGTGCAGCATTTAATAAGTAGATTAATCCACACTAAAGTGGACCTTTACCCCCTTTCATTAAAAATCACATCAGCATACTGATATAAAATCATAATACATTAATTAAACACATTTTTATTTTACTTACATTTTCTTGTTTTCCATTTCCAGGAAAAATGCGTTGCTGGGAAATCTCATATGTAATATCATGAGATCGCAGGGGAAGGCATTTTCCGCCCCTGAGATGATGTACATAGTCACATGTTCCAGGAAGTAAAGGGAGATGGATTAATCTGATCTTAGTAAAAATGGCCACTGTCAGAAGACTGCAGGCTTTTTATTCTTTGCATACCGTATTTCTATTTCTTACCCTAATATCTAGAAGTATCTGTTTTGTAGATTGTCATTACTAAACATTTCTAAAGGTGTCCTTTTTGTTATTTTAAAGATGAGGGTATTGTTCCTCTTTACGTTTCTCTGGTTTTTAGAAATTACATGTGTAAATGGGTCTCTCTGTCTAATCTATAGCCCTTTACTCTATATAACTTCCCTAGTGACATGATGCAGTAGAGTTCAGTGCGCTCTTAAAGTGTATTTCCACTTTCGTATTCAAATTTCAGAAAAACGTTCTATATATTTGTTTGGTATTACGTTTCACACAGCATACTGAAAAAATTACTTTAAAAAAATATTTCTTACTTTGTTTTAGATGTTTCCAGGTTTTTTTCTCAGCACTCAAGCTTAACTAACATACAATGGATAAGCCTCCTCAAACCCCTCACAGCCCCTTCTAACATTCAAAGAAAGAGAAGCAAGAATACATGTTATCCCAAGTAAAAGCAACCAAACCATTTTTTTTAAATATTCTTTTTTTAGTTTATTCTTTGTGAATAGGAACATGTAACAAATATAAAATAGGTGTTATCCTATTTTGGCTGTAAAAGTGGAAATGCACTTTAAATTTGGACGCTTTACAATTAGAAGGTCCCATAGGCTGTACTCTGGGCTTCCTTGGCCTGATGAATCACATGTATTTAAAACAAAGATTAGGCTCGGTGTTCTTTTTGTTTATGAAGTAAACAGTTCAGTTTCATCCAAAATGTTAGCTGTTTTAGGCCCCATTCACACTAAGCAACACTTACCTCGAGCGTATCTGCGCGGCCGGGACATCTCGACTGTTCAGGCGACCTTCACCGGCAGGCTGCACGCAAAAATAGAAAAATCGCGCGACAGCCGCGGGAAAAAGGGTCCTACACAAGTGACGAGCAATGGGGCGACATGGAGCTGTACAATAGAACAGCGATATCTGGCGGCAAATATATGCGCGATATCCCAGCGGAAATCGCGCGATTAAACGTCCAGTGTGAAAGGGCACTTAGATCTACAAGACCGCTTTATATGGAGGTAGAGGTATACTGTAGGTATGTGGATCTACACTACGGGGCATATTTTTTATATATATATATTATTCTTTATAATTATGTATACATTTTATGAAATGTCTACGTTGTATTTTTGTGTTTTTATGTAATGTCAGAGCCAGCACTAGAGGATTTGTTTTGGAGCGTTGCCAAGCTGCCTCTTGAAGTGTAGCTAGTGTTAGAGGACACTTCATAGATGAACACTTAAATGCCTTTTCCTGCCATTCATAGTATTGGATATTCCAGGGCCAGTTCAACACTTCTTGCAGATCACGTTTGTAAATATCAAAACAGACTATACTTTGATTCTGCAGTACCTTAACTAAATAATTAGACCACTGAAATGCACATTTCATTTTACTCCATATATAAGAAAAAATCCTCCGGTGTTGTCAGCCCTGCACGAGTACTCTGCTGAATAACAGAACTTTCCTAGAAAAAACAAGGCTTCTGCCTTGGCTGTTAAAAAGCCTGCCCACACACTCTGTAAGGAAAGGACTTGTGGGAGATGTAGTTTTGGTGGGTGTGCCTACATCAATAGGAGCTGATGCTGTACACCCTGCTGATAACTCATCTACAGCTTGCACTGCAAGAATTTTGTTGGTCACTTTTAGTAATGAAAGCTTTCTCGACACAAGAAACAAGGTTAAAGGAAAAAAAAATGCTGGAACATGCACAAGAGGGGGAGAGGAAGGTTGATTTGGATCATAACCAGTAGAATAAGTAGAGTTGTGTAAAATACAAATAGAGCTTTGTGACATTATCCTTTTTTTGTTTTCCCATATCGGCAGCAGAATTTCCCATGTTAAAATTTTACAATCACTGACATTTTCTGTGATTCTGTTTATGTTTCAGAACACCCTAACCCAGAATTTTAGTGCATCTATTGATCCCAGAATGAAGGTCAGCAAGTTTTATAAGTGATGGTTTTGTACATTCATTTTGCAAATGTAAAATGGATGTTTGTATCGGGTGTTTTCGGGGGTAGAGAATTTTTTTCTCGGCCACATATAGTCATTTATCATTCATTCATTCTTTACTCATGTTTCATACAAGGAAATGATTTGTCTGCTTCTTGAGTTTCAAGCATGTCATTGTGCTAAGTGTCATGTGTCAGTGTCTGATAGTCAGCCTAGGAAAACAAAGGCTACTCTTTGTTCTAATTGACCTGCTGCGGCACATAGTGAAACAGGTTTTATAGTTTTTTATTGCTGTCAAGGAAAGACGAGTCACTGATGAGGTTTCCTGTCAGCAACATACATTCTTCATCACTGATATATACTGTACAAATGAATTGAATATTGAGGTGTATAAAATAAAGCAGCAGAAAGGGTGATCTGCCAAGTACTAGATTCAGTATTAACCAATCAGATTACATCTGTCATCAGTTTAGTGCCCAACATTCGGCCCTTCAGCGCAGTAGTCTGTGTTTTCATTACCGCCTGTCTTCCTCAGACCAATGAAAGAAAATATTCTTTAGGCTTGTTTCTAGTACCCTGTTTCCCTGAAAATAAGACCTACCCCGAAAATAAGACCTAGTACTATTTTTGGGAATTGCTAAAATATAAGACCTACCCCAAAAATAAGACCTAGTTGGGACCATTCCCAGGGCCGTTGGTGTCATAAGGGGGAGCTTGAAGAGCCGCAGAAGAGAATCAGCGGTGCCAACGAAGCCAGCGCTAGAGGAAACGAGGCGGCACCGGAGGGAGCAGAGCCACATAAGCCGATGCCTCCTCCTATAGCGCCGTCTCCTGTCACATGTCTCCAGTCTGACTGTCACTATAAACATATCCCCTAGTCTCCAATCACTTTTATAGCATGTGCAGTCTGACCATCTCCTGTAGTATGTCCCCAGTCTCACAACAACTCTTATAGCATGTGCAGTCTCTGACCATCTCCTGCAATATGCCCCCAGTTTCCAACAACTCTCATAGCTTGTGCAGTTTCTGACCATATCCTGCAGCATGTCCCCAGTCTCGAACGATGCTTATAGCATGTTCCGTCTCTGACCATCTCCTGCAGCATGTTCAAAGTCGCCAGCAACTTTTTTCGCATGTCTAGTCTCTGACCATCTCACCATCTCCTGCAACATGTTCCAGTCTCCAACAACACTTATAGAATATGTATTCTCTGACCATCTCCTGTTGCATGTGTGCAGTCTTGACCGCTTTCTGTAGCCTTACATTCAAGTTTAGAACAATGATGGATACCATTCATGATCTTTGTGGCATCTGATACTTTGCACATAGCTGTTTTCTTTAAAGCTGAACTGTAGACCGATATAATGGATGCAAATTAGTGCCTCTCTGTAATCATTAAATCTATTTTTAAAATGCAAACAGTGTAAGTACCTGAATTTGACCTGGTATTAGCCCTTTGCAGTCCCTGTACAACAGGGCTGGAGTGTGAGGGGGAAAAAGCAGCAGAAGGTGACACTCATGTATTCAGTATCGGTGTACTGACGAGGAGCATGCATTCACATCACTGTGTTGCATCTCCTCGCTGTCCACTCATGGGCCAGTGTGGATCCAGAATGACCTAGGGTTTTAGAGGAAGTGGGTTAAACAGTGCTGACCATCAGACTGAAGACCTCTTGTAGTGGAAAAATACTGTAAGGGGGAGCTCTTAATTGAAACTCAAATCTGCAACAAAAACCTGCTGGGTTTTTAATTTGTTTTATTTTAAAAAAAAAAAATTTTTAGTTTTAGAATGCTGCCATTGGTTTCCTCCCTCTGAAAAAGCTAGATGACTGGCTGTTAGCCCTCCCAGTAGTTTTAGTGCTTTAGGTGTCCCTGTTGTGGAACAACTATGTAGGTCAGAGCTGTCAGAAAGCCTAACATTCGGTGACTCAAGAGAGATGGCATGACAGCAAGGTAACTAGCATTGTCAGCAGGAGATCTTTGTAGTGTCCGGCTGTTTCCCTTATGACCGGTTTCTATTAAAAATGCCTAATTGTGTTTTTGCTCATGTTATGTAGTATAGACAAGGAAACATAAAGGGGATGTGCGACTCTTTCAGTTGTTGTATCCGTATAATCTCCTTTCTATAGGCAGAGATATTGATCGAGGAACACTTGTAAAACTTCAGGATTGTTTGAAGAGTAATCAATGTTTTAGCAATCACAAGGACTATTTTCAAGATCATTACTTCATGCCCTTGAGTAAACTGTTGCTGGCTGTTCTAACAATACTTCAAATTTACACACGATGATTGCAGATGGTGTAGATATTTGTGCAGGCTCTATTTTTCTGTCTTTATCAATGTTAGTAGGAGTTGCCACTTCATTTCCTGGAAAAACACAATGTCTCCATGGCTGCCAGGAAAATACTGCCATCTAGGGGCCTATTTATTAGGATCAGCATATTGATTGCTTTTCATATGGTCTTGCATCACCTTATTTTGTTCCTACATTTATCTATTTATAAATGTTTGCAAGAAAAAACAAATCCATTGATAAAAGTTGCTTCTCTAGCTTCATACCAATAAAAAAATTAATTTAACCCTTTTATAAACTGGTAAAGTTACGATAGGCTTCACTGGGTTGTTTTTGTTTTAGTTTAAAATTAATACGTGGAAATACCCCTGTTGTAGACTTTGAAGATCAATTTTATTTCCACTGTGCCTGTAGCTGCAGAGGTAAATGAGGGCTGTTTTTAGGCCTGTTTCACACCATCACGTTGCCCTGTGCTATGGTGCCATTTATTTTGAACTGCAGTGCATACCAACGTACTACTGTCCTGAAAAAGGGTTAGGTGCAACTCTGGCTATGCTAGGCTGCATTAGGCAACCCATTTAAAATGAACACAACGCACGTTAATCCACAACTAAACACAGGGCTAGACAATTCACCATGGCAAGTGAAAAAACTCTGGCGACCTGGTCATTAAGAGATATTGTTGGGTAAAGCTGGCACATAAGTACTGAATCAGAGCAAATCTCCTGCATTACTATCCCCACAGCACTCTTTCCAGCACACATGGGAACTCTCTTATTGTCCCTTCCCAGAACCCCCTATCCCCCACTTCCAAAGTCTACGGTGGAAAGAAACTGGCCTAACCCTGTGGTTTCATTGACTGCAAGTGGGAAAAACTGACTTGCATAACCCTGATTGGTGATCAGGAGAATATGGCACAGCCCTGCATGTGAAGGATAAAGCTATTCCAGGTTTTGGAGGCTAAATCACCTGCACTCAGTGCACGCATGTCTGTAGTCTATTGTAAATGAGTCCCATAGCTATTGATCTAATGTTTCAGGGCCGTGCAGGGTCCCTTCCTGAAGATTGACTGCCATTTCATGCACATGTCATATGCAGGTTGCTTGGCACTGGTTCCTAGGATTTGAAAGCTGGCTCCTAGTTCTGGGTAATATTAGTCTGGGCTTGATTTAATGTCTGTGCCTTAACACCTCAGACAAGTGTGGGACATGAACAGAACAAGTGTGAGGGAGTGCTTCTTGCTACACTGTCTCGGCGAAAAACAATAGTGATCAGCCAGAAACATACAAATTGGCCTATTAACATTGTCTTGAGTACACTTGACCAGGGAGCTTTATCTAGGTTTGTCGAGGCAGAAACAGGTGTTCTCGATCCAATCATAAATTGTCAGTTTGGCCCAATCTTCTCCAATTCTGTAGGCAAAAAATAGATATCTATATCTATATATACATATAGATATCTAGCTATAGATAGATCTAGATATATATCTATAGATATAGATATATATCTATATCTATATAGATTTTAATATAATGACCAACTTGCTTCAAGGCTCCCTCACTTTCACATCCATAATGAATGTCTTTCAAAGAGATAATTAGCACCTCCAAAGTAACACAAAAAGACAAATTTTATTTCTTCAAATAAAAGCATTAAAATACAGTGTAGTTATGTCACAAAGGTAGCTAGATAATGTGTTTTCAACATTTACCAGGTCTTTTTTCAAATGTGCTTTAAAACCTCATCCATAGCAGATTTAAATACATTTAATCTGAATTTCCCAGCTTTTGTGTGCTCAGTCTTTACTAAGGTCAAGCAATACTGTGTGCTGCCAATGTGCTGGTAAAAATGACTTTAAACTCTTGTCAGCACAGTTACTGGTGCATGCATTACAGTCCCACTCAAATAAACCTGTCACAACACAGAGTCAGCAGCAAGAGAAGAGTACAAGGGCAGGCCTCTAGCTTTTCATTCGAGCATCACTAAACGTGCACAGAGTGCCCAATTATTTCAGCATTATTGAGCAAGCCTACAGGAGAACCCATGCCTTGCTACATTAGATTTTCTTTAGTAATTTGCTCAAGTACCACTGAGGACACTTAGAGAGCTTAAAACGGTGGCTGCAACCAGTTCCCTTTCTGAGTTGTTAATTCAGGTTTTTGCTTTCAAATTAACTCTCTCTGCATGCTGTGCAAAAGGCCTAAACTGTTCAGCGTTAATTTGCTCAGTATATCCATACTTTTTTTTTCCATTACTGCATCTGCTATGCATATATTTTTTGCACACTACAGATTTTATTTTGGTTGGATATTTCAGTCCTTTTGATATTGTTAATTATGTTATTATTAGCCTACGAAAATCTTTTTTTTCCCTCTTAGGAATATGTCGAAAACGTGCTGGGAAAACTCGTCTACAAATCTGAGTTTGGTCCTGATGTGCATTTCTATAAAGTATATGTGTGTGTCCCACAATTCTCTACATCTGAATTGTGTATTTGTAAAATATATTATCATTTTGTGTAGTACATTATTTTAAGAGTACAGTTCATCTTTCTCTGAACTCCATGATGTAATTCTGTTTCTGGAAGTACTTTTTGTTGTAAAATAAGTATACTTTAGGTTTTTTGGCACTAACCTAGCTAGTGTTGCAGGCCCTGGCATAGTGACTCTTGTATACAATAGTATTGTATATCTTCGTAACAGAACAGTCATTTCTTAGGAGTGGTATATTGCACAGTGGTTTTGGTGACCCTACTTAAGGCAAAAATAGACGTTTTTAAAGGCTAAGTTCAGGTTTCTGACCATTTCATGTTACACTCATATTTAGGGTGTAACATGGTCAGATTGCCAACCTCCTGTCCCCACATACCTAAATTGTGGGGTTCTTCTCCCTGCAGGCTGCTTTTGGTGTTCCAAATTGGTGTGGCCGTGCATGGCTTTGCCCGAACAGCCGTGTCACATTTACAGATTCTTTGACGGGATCAGTCAATGGAGAAACTACCATGGCAGACCTCCGTACAGACATGGGCAGGAAGTATAGTCTGCAGGAGCCACATTGCACCCACAATCAAATGATCACGGTTGCAATTCTTCTTATTAAGAAGTGTGCATTTGTTATTTTTCTGCAAAAGGTGGAGAAATCCTTTAAGGGTTAGTCTGTTATTTAGAGAGTATGTTAAAGTAAACCTGTGCTTTGATCATGCAGGGCATAGCAACTGGTTCAACGAAGAGTTTGGCTCTATAATTAAAGTTTGTTTTGAGGAGAGATCAAGTGTGAAGGATTCAGTTTAAGAGCTAAATTGAAAATGAAGATTGGAGATAAGGACAGGGTTAGGTATTGGGACATGGCAACGTAGGTATAAGGCTGGGTTCACACCCAGGCGTACGGAATATGCGCGTTTGCCGTGCATTTTACCGCGATTTGCATTAAAAAACTCGCGAAAAATGTGTGACAAACGCACATTTCCACGGGCTATCCGGCTGTATCCTAATGGATACACGCGGCAAATACGCCACAAAGAAGCTCCTGTACACTTTGGGCGTAGGGCATTTTTCAGCGCGTTCCTACACGCTGTTAAACGCCCAGGTGGGAACCAAGCCCATAGGCAATCATTGGTTTTCACATGTTCTGCGTTTTACAGCGCGTTCCTACACGCTGTTAAACGCCCAGGTGGGAACCAAGCCCATAGGCAATCATTGGTTTTCACATGTTCTGCGTTTTACAGCGCGTTCCTACACGCTGTTAAACGCCCAGGTGGGAACCAAGCCCATAGGCAATCATTGGTTTTCACATGTTCTGCGTTTTACAGCTGTAGGAACGCGCTGTAAAACGCAGAGGTGTGAACCAGGCCTAAGTCCTAACTAAATGTTAAGTGAAAGTATGTTAATGTACTTTGTTCCATAACCAGTTGCTTTATTTTATTTTTTTAAACTTGTTTTCACCTTTGTTACATCTCTTTGTAACCCCTTCCTGGCTACGTACACACCAGCTATGACTACATGGCATATCTCAGGGCTAGTTCATACCAGCCACAGTGTGTTCCGGCCGGCTTGGTGCCCGGAACGCACTGGATCGCATTCCGGCCGAATCACTTTGTTTTGGGGCGGGAGGGGGCGTGGTGGTGTATTGAAGTCAATGGCTGCGGCCAATCGGGCCGGAACGCACTGTGGCTGTTGTGAGCGAGCCCTTAAGATGGGTTTTCCGATGCTGCCAACTGTGGACCATACCAGTATAATGCATGCCAAAACTGTAATGTTGTCTCCTTCGAAAGACCATCTAACAGGGAGACATTGCAAGGGCACATTTTGAAACTGGACAGAATGTTGACACACTAGAACAGGAAGCCCCTGAACAAGGACAATTGTGGCAGGATCACCAGTAATGATGGCGATGTTTTAAAAAAAAATATTTCAAACGACTCTTAAGCGTTGTATTTGAGTAAGATTTTCGTGATTTGAAACACTTTTTAAGTGTTAGGAGTGAACACAGAGTAATTCAGTGGTGCTAAATCCCACGCTAAAAACTTTGAATTTATTTAGCATCTTAATAGCCAGATTCCAGGAATATTTATTTATTTTTGTTTTTAGTTCCGGTTGGACATCTGGCTGGTTTGTCGCATAGGCACTGTCCTTTTCACTATTAAAATATCTAGTATATGCATCCGTCCCATAGTAGTGCTCTTGTGTGCCTGGATAATGGTTCGGTGAATGAGCTCTAGAGAAGAAAATATTAAGTTTTTATCGAGTCAGGTAGGCCCTCACATTGTGTAGTTGTTGGTAAATTTAAAGGGGATTGCACAATCAGATCGGATTGTCTGTCACCAGATTTTAATAAAGCCTGTTAGATTTTGACCTGAACCTTAAGATTTTGCATTACATTGCCTTACCTATGGTTGGAGGTTGATGTATAGCCAGTGGTGTATTTTGGTTTTGTGCTGCCCTAGGTAAGACTACATTTGGGCACCCCCCAATCTAAATGAGCCCCATCCCTTCCCGTTTAAGACATTTTGCGTTACCCGTCAGTCAATGGATACCCCGCACACGATGTTACCAGATTCTGACAGGTTGTGGTAATAATGTAGCATGGAAGCCTGCTGCGTATTTTGCTTATCCTGTCAGAAGCTGTATCACGTCTGTCAGCGTTGGAGAGAGGAGGCTGAGCTAGTCTGTGTATTTGGGTAAGGATAATTTTTTTTTTCCTCTTAATGTCAGGTGAGGCGCTGCCTCACTGGTTTGGGCATTGCATTTTTTGCTGCCCTCTCCCCCCCCCTGCAATGTGCAGCCCATGGCAAATGCCTTGTTTGCATTGTGGTAGATACCCCGCTCTGTATAGGTCCACGCTTGGCTGACAGGCTATCTTGATATTACTGTGGTTTGTGTGCTGCATTTCCTAATAAAAAAATTATCATAATAGCCTGTGCTATGAATTTTCAAATTGACTCATAGACATTTCTTTGTCTTTTCTGAAGGCAGTATTTCTGACTTTATTGTATGTCATTCGGTTTTCTCATACTGAGCAAGTTCAAGATCTATGTTTAATTTCTCACAGCAGCAACAACTCCAGGCTCAGCATCTGTCTCATGGGCATGGACTTCCGGTGCCTCTGACTCCTCATCCCTCCGGCCTGCAACCTCCTGCCATCCCACCAATCAGCAGCAGCGCAGGACTGTTGGCGCTTTCCAGTGCCCTTTCTGGACAGTCTCATCTTCCAATAAAGGATGAAAAAAAGCACCATGACAGTGATCATCAAAGAGGTCAGCAGAAGTAAAAACGCAAAACCATTTCATAAAACATAACTATTTTGTTATTGTGTTCTAACTAAATGCGTTCTCTCTTTTTTTTTTTTTTTTTTTTCCCCCTTTCATTTTTGACTTGTTGGATGACTGCCTCGCAGACAGAGATTCAATTAAGGTAGGGCTTTTTTTATTTTACATATCATTTTGCTGTTACATTTGTGCAGATGTAGTACAAGTTGCAGTTTTCGTTGACCAGATTCTTTCCAAATTCAAGAGGAAATATCTGCATTATCAAGGCTTGTCTGGGTTTTTGTTTTTGTTTTTCGTATGTTGCATTTGTAATCTTCACAATTTACAAATCCTGTTGGCCAACTGTACTATTAGAAGGTCCAGTGTGCAATATAAATGATGTATTCCAGGATGGTATTGAGGTGTTTTATATCTACTGTCCCATTATCACATTTCTACTGCAGAGACAAATCAACTATGTCTGAATGAAAACACTTGTAGATTTTGGGGTTCTAACAGTTTGTGAAATGCTGAAACATTCAGGCATGCAGGGTGTCTATGGGGCTGTCCCTACTTCACAGCATATCACTAGAAGCAGCTCTGAGCCGTACAGAAATCAATGAATTCTGGCATCCTTTGCTTCCCTGGAGACATGAAGCTTTTCACTAGAGCAACTAAATGGTGCTGTTCGTATATCGGCTTATGATCTGCAGCTCCATTAAGAATGAAATTACAAACTTCTGTAGAAGATGGGATGCAGGACTTCACTTGCGTAACTCTCTCTTCTTACCCTTCATTCAGAAAGTAATTTTGACTCCTGCGCCAAAACTTTCTCTAGATGTTCTCCTTGGCTTTAACCCTGCCTTTTGTTAATTATGTTTTATTTAAAGAGTAATCTGATTATCGCGGTCAGGCCAATCCAGGAGCCAGCAGGTTTTACTATCCAATATCAGAGCATCTTCTGGCCGCTAATGTCCTGACATTGGACTGTTGAATGTAGGCTAAAGGGATGGAGTTTAAGGCCCTGTGTACAGCCTAGACCTAGATGTCATGGTCTCTGTTGTGATATATGAACTTTGTAGTGCTGGATGTAAACCATGCTGGTCAGATCTCAGTAGGTACATATTTGGGGAGAGTAGGATCATTTAGGTTGAAGGTGTGGGGTAAAAAGTACACACAGATTGTTTTAATGTGCATTTATCCTTTTGGACTAATCCCTTTCTAAATTAGTGTTAAAACAGTACGTTTGTATGAATAGGTTTCTAACGTGTCACAATATCCACTACAGTCTCCTCTCGTCCTCTTACTGACACTGCTGTAGCATGGTAATTTACTGGTAGCTCTCCATTCAGGAAGCAGCAGGGAGTGGATCAGTGTTACGCAAGATCTGTATCCACAAGAAAGACGTTAGCAGTATAACTCTCAAGCACCAGTATTTTTGTGTCCTCTCTGGGACAGTATGTTCATTCGAAAAATAGTTGCTGACACTGGGTAATGCTTTAGGGCCTGTGTTGACAGGCTTTCATTTGCATCAGAACTGCTTTCTTACATACCAAGTCAAGGGAATGCAAAAGCTTCTTGAAGCTGGTGGTTGCAGTTTACAAGCAGAGTAAATGCAGGTCAGTAGGGCCAATTACAGGTACAATGCACCTGTCAATTGACTGTAAATGATCTCACAAATGTCTTATCCTGACTCATCAGGCAGTGATCAGACAGAAAGGCAAGTGAAAGGCACCTATAAGCAAACTGTGTTTGTCAGTCCTGCCAAATGATTTGTCTTTCTATTCATCCAGGTCTGAGATTATACAGCTCCCTCAGACCACACAGCCTTGTCTGGCAGGGCAGAAGGTGTAATTTTTTTCTCAGGTTCAAGTGACGCTAATCTCAAACCTTAAAAATACATTAAAGTACCTTAACTATTAACAAAAATTGTATCTTATTTGTGAATGAGTGGGCTTTAGATTACTCAAATCATCTCTGAATTGGTGCTGACACTGTCCTTCCTTCTGGAGGGTGGCTACTTTTATTCCCCATGGTCTGTGTGTTGTAAAGTAGCAACCACCCCAAGCTCACTCCCAGGACAGACTACAATCTCAATTATAAATTGGTAAACTAAACATAAGATTGTAGTCCATCACAGGAGTAAGCATGGAGCGGTGGCTACTTTACAACATACATGGGGACCAAAAGTAGCCACCCTCCAGAAGGAAGGACAGTGTCGGCACCAATTCAGAGATGATTTGAGGATCTACAACCGAGTGATGCACAAATAATTTGTTAATAGTTAAAGGAGAACTATGAGGTGAATGCTTTTCACTCACCTCATAGTTCTAGCTGACCTGTGACAATGAGACTGTCACAGGTCGGCTCAGTAGATCGGGAGGTGAGCGAACAGATACCAGCGTTCGCTCACCTCTCGATCCTATCACGGCTCTCTGTCGTGACAGGGGAGGGGCTGGATTCTCCCCCTCCCCGCTCCGATCCGCTAGCGCTGACTGGCGGGAACGGACAGGGGAGGGGGCGGGTACAGCTGGCTCTGCCTCTAGATGGACAGAGCCAGCTGTCAGTCACGCAGCTGGGCGGATCCAGACATAATTGTCGGGATCCGCTTCAGCTGCGGCGTCTTAGTATACCACGATCAGCAGCCCGCGGTATACTGCGGCGTCTCAGTATACCGCGAGCTACAGCTCGCGGTATACTGAGCCTAGGGTGACGGGAGGACGCTAGTTTGTGTCCTCCCGTTACCATAAGGAGAACTATGGGGAAAAGCCTTAACCCCACAGTTCTCCTTTTTAAGGTACTTCATTGAATTCTTAAGATTTAACTCCTGAGTTTTTAGTATCACTTTAAGTATTACTTACTGGTCTCTTCTCTCCTCCAGCCTGTGAATGGAGAGTGACAGGAGAAGCAACAAACTGATGCATTCATATGTCATGTGCTCTCTTCTCCTGCCAACATGTCCCTCATGGCACAGGAGCACTTCAAGGCAACTGACTAGCTCCTTTTGCTGCTTCTGTCTCCCCCTTTGAGCACTGCTGCATGGGAAGGGCAAAAAGTAAATACCAGGTCAAACTTGGTACTTTGGTACATTTTACGGAGCTGCATCAATTTCTGTGTTTCATATCTGTGTGTTTCATATATGTTCAGCTACAAATCTGATCAGCTGTCATTTCCCATAACGTCTTCCAGGACAGCAACACGAGAGGGAATCTCCTCCCTCACACACAGGAACCACGTCACTTAATCTGTTTAAAAGATTAAATGCTATCACACATTGCAGATATTTCAGCTAAAACCAAAAATTGCTGAAAGTGAGTAACAGAAGGTAATGCTCTCTGCAGAGTAACCAGTGTGCTTCAGTTCAGTTTGTGTTGTGAGGCTATAAATGGATAGAAGCTTCCCCTTTAGTCGATGCAGATACATGTGGTGATTGAGAAATTGTGGTTTGACAGATTTTTCTGCTGTATTGTCTTTAAACTGTGAGTGGGGTTGTGTCAACATCCGAGGCTGTCTGCCAGCCTTGCAAGGTGAACTAGTTTGCTAATTTCCTTAAATGTTTGCAGCAATGCCCAGAGTAGCAGTTAGCGTGTCCTATTGATCTGCCCTCGCTTAAGTATTTCCTTGTTAAAAGGGTTCTCTAGTTCTCGAATTATCCAGCCAGTCTACCTCTGTCTGGGGTCCTTTTTCCTGTTCTCTCTTAGAAAGCATAATTTATTCACGTAGGAGTTTGCTCCTTAACATTTAGCAGGTAATAAACACAACATAAATTTCCGTCCTTTTAATTTTTGCCTCTCCTCCACTCCTAACGTGCAAGCAGACAGTTTTGATATTCTAAATAATAAGTAATTTTTGGCCATCTGTCAAAAGGAAATTTCAATACAAATTTAAATTAATGGTGCCTGAAATTTTTTCACCGCTCCTTTAAAAGCCTCTAATGCGCAGAAAATTTCTGGATCGGCTTCTTGTAATTAGTGTTGCATGTAATGAGAATATGGGCACTGTTCTGCGGGCCCCTGTGTAACATTTTGTTATGGTAGCAAAATCTTGATTTATACAAGACATCGAGCAGGTTTAATTGTCGGAAGCACTTGGAATGTGTTTTCTTGACAACGTAGATTATTAAATAGGGCGGTTTTTAGAAGCGCTTGTAAAATGTAAATTTAAACTCCCTGGATGGCTCGAGTAATTAAGCTGCATTGCTTATTGGCAAAAAGGGGGCACTGCCTATGAGCGGAGCAGAACTACTCACCTGTTTTTATAGCCTTGATTTTCTTTCTATGGAAATTGATTGCTTTTCAGTGATGTTGTTAATAAAGATTTTTTTTATTCTCCCTGCTGTGTGGTTTTGCATCTTAGCTATCGACATCTCTGCTTATCTTT
Organism: Nanorana parkeri; assembly: GCF_000935625.1. Lineage (NCBI taxonomy): Eukaryota > Metazoa > Chordata > Amphibia > Anura > Dicroglossidae > Nanorana > Nanorana parkeri. Next base: position 147,885 of record NW_017307924.1, on the reverse strand, counting down.
TGGTTTTGCTTGTGACTTCCGGAGAGTGGATACCTAGTAAGGTCATGAGTGCTTATTTGTGGCTAGAAGAGGAAGTGGTATTTTGTGCTCATGTGGACTGGCTGCAGTTGTAGACACGCTGTCACAGCCTTCTGCCACCTTCCCCAATCGTTAAGTGTGATTTCCGCTTAAAGCGCCGATAGTGTTGTTTTTTTTTGCTTGATCACATTTTAAGTTACATTATTCTAGCTATCCATCCTCATTGTGCTTCTCTAGTGTATATTGCTGCATGCTAATGATTGTAGTGGACATCTGGTCGGATAATGTAAAGCCTAAAAAAAACAATTCACTAGAGCTTACCGGAAGGAATTACACCACAGATGTAGTAACCACAGATATACCAACAGCATACATCAGTGAGTATATTGGTATATAGTACATGATTGTGGCATGCAGCAGAGTGATCACTTGTGGGTATTCTTGATTAAACCAAATAGGTTTGGCTTACCCTGTTGATCTTTAAGCTGTTACCATAGCTGCTTTAAGTTTAATACATTCATGGGCCACAGGTTATGGCAGCAGGGTGAAAGGAAAGGGGAAGATGCAGCACCAAAGAACAAGATTAATAGCTGGTGTCTGTTCTTGACACTTGTATCTCCAGTAACAGGCCATCAAAACTCAGTTTTAAGACTTTTGCTGCTCATGCAAAATGCATCTCATCTCCTAGTTCTTTGAACTAGTCACCATGCCACATTCTTTAGTACATTCTGGTTTTAATTTGGACAACAGAGACCATGTAATGTAGTTTTTGATTTAAAAAAAAAAAAAAGGTTGAGCCTGTTTGCCCGTCAGTGGCAGCACAGGCAGTATGGGCTCTTATTACAGTCATACATGGTAATGGTCCTCGAAGCTTCTCCATATATGTCGGGATTGGGCAACTTTTAAAATGTACACTTGTGGACATTTTACATCCATTGTTATCATTTGGATTCTGCATGTTTCATTTCTACATTTCCAATGATGGCCCTACCTCACTCTTATCTTCGTTTCTATGTCTTGATGTGCTTGCGCGTTCCATGACCATACCCTTTCCACCTGTATTTGGAGGGTTTGCAGCGACGCTTTGTTTTTTTTGTTGTTTTTTTTTCCAGTGAGAAACTCCATGAGAAAATACAGGTATAAATGCTGTTAAATTTTACCAAACATTAAAATGCTTTAAAGGCTGACTCAAACACAAAGCAGAGAAATGTGAATGGGTTTTTAGCAAGGAATCTTGATGTTGGAGTGCAATTGACACACCTTGTGTATTTATCTCCTCATATTGTACTTTGTCTGAAGTCAGTCTGGTCCAGAATACATAATCCATAATTGTGAGACTTTTCTCTTCACTCCCAGTAGACGCAGTAAAAGGAAAGGTATTATTTAGTGAAGTGGAGCCACATTTGAGGTTCCTCTGGGAAGCATCTTGTGTGCTACTGTTCTCAGAGAGAGAGCTTGGTTTGGTTGTGTTTTTAACCTATTCAAATTCCCTATTTAGACTTATTTGATTTCATTTTTTCTGATTGATACTGTGGGTAACTACTGGAAAAGGTCATCGTAATTCGGAACTTTTCTTGTGTGTGTTTTATGGGTTTTTAATGTAATAATTGATCTCTGCTATATAAACGACATTCTACTGAATGGTTTCTAAATATTTCTACGATTAATAAATACCTTCGAGGCATGTTGTATTTTGAAGACTGTTGTCATAAATCATGTAACAAAGTGAAATGCTTGTCCAGTTTTGTTTTGTTTTTTACACTAACTGAACGATTTTCTCTTTCCCACTGAAATGCTTTTGTAGCCATAAGCATTTGATGTAAGACTCTGCACTGCTACATCCTACTCTGCCTACCGCACTTCTCCACACCACACACAATGAACAGAATTTATCAAAACTGGAGCAGCTGTGCATGGCAACCAATCAGCTTGTCTGTTTTCGTTTTTTGAATCTCAACTGAACAAACTGAAGATAGAAGCTGATTGGTTGCTATGGTCAACTGCTCCAGTTTCTGTCTGCTCTAGTTTTGATAAATCCCCTCGTGTCTTTACATCAAAACTTTGTTGACATGTATGGAGAAACCAGAAGGCTGGAGATTAACCATTGGCATGACATGACAATTTTTGGCTACAGGTCCACTTTAAAGTGTCTGAGCTAATATTACTTGTTCCCAGTCATTGACTCAGAAGTATTTTAAACTAGGCATCTAGCATTTTCACAAGAAAATTGTCAGTAATTGCCTCTGAACTTCTCTCATGACCAGGTACATAAAAGTATCAGGACCATACTCGGATGTGTATACTCTTAGAATAGATCATTCTTGCACACACATACACATAGGTTGGACTGAGTGGACCTTCGTCTTTTATCCAACCTTATCTACTATGTAAAAGTGGACCTTTTACACTCAGAAATTATTTTCTTGCAATGCATCCCTCTTATGTATGATAATTAATGCAGAGCATTCACTTCCTGCTTTTAAAGGGCAAAATAACTTCAGTTTGCCAAAGCAATGCACACTGGGATTGCCTTGTCATCACCAGAGCATTGCTGGGAAATCATCTGTAATCTCATGAGATCTCAGGGAAAAGGCATTTTCCTCCACTGAGGTGATGTGCATGGACACATGTCCTAGTCACATGTGCTAGTAATCAAGGAAGTAAAAGGAGAGCTAGTAATCTGTGCTTAGTAAACATGGCCACTGTCAGAAGACTGGCAAAGAGAAAGGTATGCAAAGAATACAAAACCTGCAATTATCTAGAAGTATGTGTTTTGTAGATTGTCATTACTAAACATTTCTAAAGGTGTTTTTGTTATTTTAAAGATATGGGTAAAGGTCCACTTTAACCCATCACTCCTGCAGCCATTTTTATTTGTTAATTTTTTGCACACATGTTAAGATGCAAATTTTAGGCCTGAAGATTACTTAAACCACATACACTGTATATTTTCTGAAAGCAGAGATCATGTAGAATAACATTGTGGCAGTTTAAATTTTTTTGTCACTCAATAGTTGCTTTTACTTTTTTATCGAATCTATATTTTCAGTAAAAATATAAGTGTAGTATACGCAAACACAATATAATACCACATTTTTGGTAAAACCCTTCCACCACCATTACTTATCTTTACACTTGGCCTCCTTTTAAGCACTGAGCCTCTCTGCTGCTTTGACCCAATTTTACACACGTGGAGGGTCTCCGATTGCAACGAGTTTATTCTTGCAGTGCCCTGTTACAAGGATTTTGTCTGCTTATTATGTGATGCATCTGTAGATGTAAATGCTATTTGGGATTTTTGCTGCGCCTGTGATACGCCTACCCACTGTTTGTGGGTATACTCCAATCCATTTACTGCTATTTTCAGCACCTGATGCTCAGAGATGTCCATGACCAAGTAACTCACTATCTCTGACATATATGTTCTTTGGTTATTTTGTTTAATATACACCTTTTTGTTAAATCTTTATTAAACCTAAAACAGAATTTACAAATCTGAGCTTGATTTACATTCTTCATTTGAATTCTAAATCATTTGCATAGTTTAAATCATATGTGGAATATAACATGGGTGCAAAAATTGAAAAAAGGGCCTCAGGCATGAAGGGGTTAAAACACACCAACATTCCCTGCTCTGTGATTGAGATTAGTCGTGATCATTTCACTCTTTGGGTAAAATCAAGATTTCAAATATATTGGTTAAAAAGTAAAATCGCCACTTGAAAACCGCAGCTAGCTTGGTGCTTCTTCTCTGCTGTTCTCATTTGAATAGCTAGGTAAATTCAGACTTGGTTATGCAAAGTATTCCATTGTTTGAAGTGGCGTGTTTTCTTTTTGACTTTTCTGTTTGAACAGTGCTAACCACATTGATTCCAAAGCTGAGGCTTGCTCAGTCAAGTCTAACCAGAAACCATTCATAAGGAACACTCACTTTGCAGATCACTTAATTGATTTAGATATACTGCAAACTTTGTTTGTATTACAATCTAAAAACTCCCCCCGCTCCCACCCCCCCTACTAACTCAAAGCTGTTCGGCTTAGTGAATAGCAAAATAAAATTGGAAATGTTAATGTGTGGCAGGCAACTGGGAGAGAATGAAGTCACCATGGCAACAAAGCTACTTTCTTGATGCTTTGCTAAGATATAGCTGAACTGGAAGCAGATGTCTGATCTGAGTATTTTGCCTCCTTCAATGTAAACAAATAACTTGTAGGCAGGTGTTAGAAATAATATGGAAATCCTATTAAGAGGCACTGGGTTCCTGTCAGCCAGGAAGCCCTGACCACAAAGGGAACTGTTGTCTGAATGAGCAGCAAGTCATTTCTCATTAGTGCTCTATCTTTTCCCAGGAAATGGCTGCCTCTCTCTGTGTGTTCATTCTCCCGCAGACTGAATGGAAGACGTTATTCATTCTGCTGTCCTTTCCCCCACCTCCATTCTTCTATGTTAAAACAAATGCCTTTAGGGATCAGAATGTATATACAATTAGATAGTGCTTTCATATTTTATTTTAAACATCTAATTTCCATCTGGTATAATGTTACAGGAAAAATGTAACAATGTATTTGCTCCTTAAAGGATTACTGCACTTCTAGAACATGTATTGTTCTAAAAATGTATTATTAAAATGTCAGATCAGGCATGCCTGCCTCTGACCTTGCACTGCTTCACTTGAATTTTTTGCAGTAGTGCATGTGTGTTAGCGTATTGCTATGATGTATAACTGACTGCTATAATGTGCAACGGCTGGAGAACGGTTCTGTGCCTTGTAATCGCTGAATGCCAATCAGTGATCACAAATATATACATTGCAGTACATTTGGAGAGCCCACCCTTTCCTTTCACAATGGAGAAAGGCGAGAAGGAGGATTTCATGATTCAATCCATTCATTGAAGCTGCAATCACACCAGCAGGTGCGTTACAAGGCACAGGCGCTGGTGTGCGTTAGCAGTCACAGTGCCGATGTGCCAATCCTAGCTCATCACACAGTTTTTACTTTTTTTATTTGTTACAATTTTATTGAAATCTCACAAGTGACATTTCACTAAGTTCTGTTTTTGCGATGCGGTTTTTCTGTGTTGCGCCCCGCTGCACTGAAAAGTTCTGCATGCAGTACTTTTTTTTTTTTTTTCAGCACGGTGGTGTGAAACAAGTCAAATTGCCTTATCATGCGTCAAATTGCCTTATCATGCGTTAGGGGCTGTGTTGGAACAAAGGGGCAGTACAGTCCCAATGTAAGATGAGGCAATTTGCACATTTGGTGTGAAATCAGCCTAAAACCTCCAGGCTGTAGTGAGAAAGGAGAGATTAAGGGAAGGGGAGGGGGGTGTTTTAAGGGCTACTGACCACCAAAGATGGGGGGGGGGGGGGGCAAAATGGAACAAAAAAAACAAAGAAAGCCCACTGTGTCACTTAGTAAGAAAGTCAAATAAAAAAGGCAGAAAACCCATGAAACGGTAAGAAGTAAGCAATTGGTGCAATGGCCAAAAAGTAATTGTGGTTCGAGTATGGCAACAATAGGGGGTCACCACAAGAGACCATGTCATATCCATTGTTTCATAAAGGAACATTGTGGGAAAGTGACTAACAGAGGATCATATCCATACATGAGAGAATTCACTCCAGTCACTGGCCTGTACGTAAGCCAAGGACCGTTTAAAGCAAACAAGTGATTCCAAGTTTTTCATTCAAGCCTCATGGGGCAGAAGTTTGTAATTTGTAGATATACATTCACTATTTGAAGTAAAAATTGGTGTTGGTCATCTTCTAGTGAACGATGAGATATATTTGAGCATACATTTCAAGCTCGGAAGCTTTTCTTGTGCAAAAAGTGTTGTGCCACTGGTTCATCAGATGAACCCGGAGGAGAATGACCTCTTAAGGGCAATTGTGTAATTACAAAGTCACTCTTTTAAATGAAGTAATACTCATTCCAACATGGTATTAGCTGCAAGTAATAATGGATAACTTGATTGGACATACTTACAAGACTGTGTTTTGAACTTGCGGTTACCCTAGTAAGGATGTAAAAAAAAAAACAATGCGCTAGTTTTTTTTATATACAATTTCATATCTCCTTTTGATATTCTGTATGCTACTTCTCTTCTCCTCCCCCACCCTCTAGCATTATCTTAGAATAGATTATTGCCATAATCTTTTCCCTTTATATTTTCCATTTATTACACATGTTTTTTTACAGAGTATTTGCTTCAGGGTACTTTCACCCATTTACTCTTTGTGGAAATACTTCTGCTGCTACCTAGCAGTATGTTGCTTTCTGGAGTGCATGTGTCGGGTATGACATCCCTACCGGGCATCCCGTCCTGTTTCTCAGATTTCCTTCCCTTTTGCAGATGCTGGTCTGCCTGTGCTCCATATTGTCTCTGTAGACGCACAGTTATCCTGAGTTTCCTTACCTATGTTGTTTAGTTTTAAAGCCACCATGTTGTTGCCCAAAAACAGGGCACTTTTTTGATAGTCACTGAGAGTTACATCATAATCACTTAGCTTCTTTGTGCCGTTCTGGTTCACTGCCCTCTTTTGCTATTGTACACATGCTGGCCTTGGCATTGTATGTACTGTACTCTTATCCATATATGTTTGTTTATATTCAACCTATATAGTACCTATTGCAGCCTGTGGTGTACATGTCACTGCGTTGTTGCTTTTTATACACCTTGAGATTATGGACCAGGAGGGTTTCTAGCGGCTAAGGCCATTAGAAGGTTGTTTTGAATTTGGAAGGTTTTGAGGAATTGGGGTGTGAGTCTTTGCTTGCGACTAATTGTACATAAGGCACAATCTTTAGCATTGTGATTTTCCTTGGGAAAGGTGGGCTGTGCCCCACGGAAATGACACTTGGTAAAGCTGCTTGATTTGCAGACATTGGCTCCTCTTGTAGTCCTGTGATTGCGTCTGTCCAAGAAACCTTTGTTTTTTTTTTTCCCCTATGCTGCTTTAATTTTCACTGCGGTGTGTCCAAATCCTTTCTACTGAGAAGTCCTATTAATTCCCCTCAGAGCTATCCCTTCTCTATTACCGGAGCAAAAGTTCAATTACACTCATTAATTTGCATTTTAATATCTTGCATAGAATTTGGATCATGGAGGAAGATAGAACATCAAAATAACTATTTTGTCTCAAATTTTTTAACCTAGATATTATTATTTTTTGCAAGCATATTTTGTACTAAAGGGTTAACAGTGCACAAGACATGATAGCAAAAGCATCAACATTGTAATTTAGTGCTCCTCTGCCCATGGCCCCCGAGACGTACTTTATAAAGCTAATAATGCTCTCGCTGGTGGTCTCCTGTTGCCCTGGCAACAGACCATAGGGCGCAAGGTATGTGAAATGCATGAACATCTGATTTTTTTTTTTTTTCCTCAAACATTTTTATTTCTTGGCACTGATTGGACCATTCTGGCTTGTGCCTGTGACATTGCGTGAGCAGGGATAAACTGAAGAGCTCCCATGGGCCCTGCCTTAAGTGGTTGGCAGAATAGAAAGTGAAGTGAGATTTATCCAGGCAGCGCTTTCAGTGGTTGAGGGATTTGGCATGACACCACTCTCAGTGGGATGTTACTAGCTCACAACTGATACACAAGGATATGAATAAAAAATGATCTGGTAAATCTAGGAATGATTGGGTTTATTGGTGTGCCGCAGAATAAATGATCTAGGGGGAAAATGGAAGCAATTGCATACAAGTCCCATGTAATTTTATGGTCATTAGTTAGGCTTCTTTGGTTCCCATTGGATATCTTTAGATATGCTAAGCTTTCTGAAGTGTTTCACTCATTATGGAAACAGGCGTGTCTGACATATGCACGAGGATCTTTTATTACAGACTTAAATATGCTGCTTTGGATAGTAGAAATGCAGCAATCATTGCACAGCAAAAGCTATACTATTCAAGATGTTTTTTTTTTTTAAATTTGGCCCTCCTTTGGGCTAATGCATGCATCCTTTCCCTCTGTACTACCTTTTAGGTTTTATCTGTAACGCCTACACCACCACTAACATATACAAATTTGTATAATAGTCCTTTTAGACCAGCATGCAAATCATTAGGGCACATGGGAGTTTTACACCACTAGCTTTCACACCCACAATGCAAGACCCCAAAACTTAAATTGATCATGTCCTAAAAAAACATTGCACCCGAATATATAAATCAATAACTCACCATTACCTGCACCTAACCCCTAACTGTAAATTGATCACTAAATACAATCCTTTATCTCAATCTAACCCTTATACCAGTTTCCACCTTTTTGTAAGTGATTAGCATTTATTGTGGTAACGTAGAGGTACAGTGATGATGTATATGTGTGCACATTTTCATGACTAATATTGCAGGCTTTCTTCATTTTTTGTGTGGACTTTTTAGTAGGCCTGAGTCCCACAAATTGAACATTTTCTCCACAGCAAACCCAGTCTGACTCTGAGGTCAGATTTTAGAACAGCTGCCCCACTCCCCATAAGTCATTGTAACAAGATCACTGCACACCACCTCGGCCTTTACAGGTCACAATACATTGTCCAGTGGGTGGTTGCCACTATGAATACTAATGAATAGGGGGAGAGAGAGCTCAGAGAGTGTTGATGTACACAGACTGTAAAGCACAGAGGCAGCCATTTCAAAAGGAGCTTAAGGAGGACAAAAAAAGTATGTTTGTGTTCATATACAGCAACTGCATATGCCTGCTTCATGTGTACATTGCTGGCATGTGTGTTTGTTTTTTTTTTTTTTTAAATACCTCCACTAAGGTGGAAATGGGCTTTCACTTGAGCACAAACCCTAAGGCATTATGCACATGGGGCGTGTTGCTCTGTACAGCATGAAGGGCCGGTTTTTGCTGCGCCCGGAGCTGAAGTGCGCATGCAGGTCATGTAACTCTATGGAGATATAGGAGCTGTACGCCCTCACCATGCTTCTTCCTGCAGCTCCTGAGTTTGACAGTCGCACACTGGCGGTGTACGGCCCTAGAGGCAGACATGATGGATCCAGGTCCATCCATAAGGACCTCCTAGATTTAAGTAAATGTACGCTTTCAACTCCCATTTAGACCATATTTGTTTGGCTTGTAGTACGGCTTTTAAAAGCTAAACTCCAGCCAGATATGAAAGATCCACATTAACTGAATTATGTGCTCACCTATACACCATTACAAATACGTTTGTAATGTTGTAAAGTATGTTTTTTTTTTGTTTTGTTTTTGCACCAGAAAAAAAAGGTTTCTTTCTGTTTTGTTTTCTATAAATTCTGTTAAAATGCACATGCCTAATGATGTCTGCACTCGGCATGCTTTTTAAAAAGGAAGTTTAAAAGTCCTACAAAACCGTGTAACTTTAGCCTCTAGCTTATTTTGTGGTGTCTATATTTTCTCTTTTACTGCTTTTTTTTTTTTATGATATTGGAAATAATAAAGAACATTGTTATTGATTGGTTGGTGCTGTGAGACATAAGGGAGATAAATATCTCTCTTCCTGTAGTACTTTTTGCTGAGCTTTCATGCCGTGTCCCCATCTCATAGTAATCTTGGTTTGGCAGGTTTTCTTCTTGTCCATGTAGTTGTAAGCTATAGGCATCAGATGCTCTGCTAAAATGAGTGGAAGGATATTGGTGGTTTCATTGGGTTTTGTTAAATTTGAAAGCATATCATATTATTTCCTCTGTGCATTGTCTATCCGGCAGTTTCTGAATAACCTTGTGATAATCTTCACTATCCACAGTGAGGTCAATAGCTGATTATTTACTCTTCATTGATTCTGCAGACAGGGATATAGTGTTCATTGATAGGTCAATGAAGTAATCCTCTAATATTGAGGAAGCAAAAGTGTTCCAGGCTCAGTGCTTCAGATGTAAATCTGTAGGGGCACTCCGCAAAGATGCTCAACAAAAATTGGAAGCCTCTCCTAAGTGTAGTATGTGTTTTAGTTCTGCAGTCTACAGTAAATGTCTGGATCTGTCACCGACAGGAACTGCTAAGTAACACTTATATGTGGACTTGGCTGTAATGATTCTAGGATTAAAGCCCTCTCTGCAGTATGGATGTCGGGGAGGTGTCAAGGGAACCCTTCAAGGTCGATAATGTCACTGATATTCCCTAGATGTTATGGTGTATCCAGGGCTGGAGGATGCTTATGTGCTGGTTATAGCATGACATTTTGGTATCCTCTGGAGGATCAGCAAGAAAACAGCTAGCTAGAAAGAGATGTCAAGGAGCTACACAGATTAGTAGCACACATGAATTTTATCTACCGTGGTAGTAACACTTTATTCTTGTTCGTTTGAAATGTTTTTCATCAATGCAAACCTTTCTTTTGGTCAGGTTATTGAATGCTAGCTAGAGATTCATGGTGCTTAGAACCTACATTTCAATCTATTGCAGTAATCTTCGTGCAATAAAGTTATTTTCTTACTTTATGATATTACTATGTACAGAGCTTGTTTTGGAGCCCTCTGGTGGCACAGCAGTTGGTAAATTGATCTACAGCTTTGCAAAATTAAGTCCTTGCATTGAATGCCCCTTTAAAAAATGGACTAACCTCTTATTCCTATGTTATGAGTTAAGGGTAGGTGATTTTTTAATATAATGTTCCTAGACTTCTGGCTAAATTTGTAAAGTAGGGTTATTGATATAAAGGGATCAGAAAAGCTAACCACTGCAGATCATTTTGGGTAAGCACATATGCTGTGTGCTAAGGAGACCTAACTGATGCCAGCCTAGTGTCGGCCTGAATTTTGGGCTGGCACCAGCTTGGTCCTGCGGAATATTGTGGCCCACAAAAATACAGTCCCTGCTAAATCTTTTAACCAAGGCATATCTGCAGAAGTCTCCATAGCCACAAGATAATTTTTCAGTCTGACTATAATCTTCTGGATTTGGCAGTAACAATACCGTGCCTATGGATGCCCTACAAAGGTTTGTTGATATATCAATATAGTGGATATCCATTGCTCAAAATACTGCAGATCTGTTGCTAACGATACATTATCAAAGTTGTTTGACACATTCTTTTCAGCTGCTGAATGCTTAGAATGCCATGAGAAAATACCAGGCAGGACTGGTTAACTTTTAGGTCAGTTCATATGAATCCACCTGCTTTTACTAAGTCCACATGTCTGTAGACACTATATTGGTTTGAGGGGGAGCTGTAGAACTCCCGGCACTGCACTGTCTAATAGTTTAGGAGCACTATCTATCTCAATGCAGCCAACATGTTTTTAGCCTTGTGCTTATCCTCCTCACCCTCTTAACCTTGTCAGTGAGGAGTTTGAACAGACATTGAGCAGCTGGAATGTGAGTGAGCGGTTCACACTCGCAACAGTCTGTTTGTAGTGGGTTGTTTGCTTTTGATTCTTGTTGAGCTGTTGACAAAGGCTTTAGGTACAAATGGGAACAAGCTGAAATGACGCTGTGCCAGCAAGGCCTGACGATAGCGGCCTTCTTTTATTTCCCAACTGTTGAAAAGAAAACACATTGAAAGAGAGCATCTTGTCTTCACAAGGCTTCCTAATCTTCCTCTTCACTGGATATGATAAATTCATGATGCCCAGTCAGGCTTTGCTTAATGTAGGAAGTATAATTAATCCTTTTACTGGCTCCAAGCTGCCAGGGTAATTGAGATATAAAAATACCATGGCCAGAGCACTAGGTAAAATAAGCATCCAAACTATGTACAAATCAATATTTCCTTTGTTATCTGAAGGGGTTTTTCTTTGTCACATGAGCAGTATTAAAGTATCGAGCCGTGATGCCAATGATTAGTACGTCCGCTATACCGAAATTGCTGTTGCATGCTAGAACTGCCGGTAGTGTTTTGTGTGGACACGGTAAGAAAAAATAAAGCAAGATGTTCTGTGAACCGAGAGAGACTGATATATGCATCATTTCAAATATCAGGTTGTGCATTTCATTAAGGGAAATGTTCTCTAATTAACTCAACTAGAATAAAGACTGGCTTTGCTGGGTAAAAAAAATAGTATAGGCAGTTGTCAAAGTAATGAGTGACTAAGGATTAAATGAAATTGTATACCCTGAAATAGAATAGCCATTTGAATTAGAAGTCATTTACTGGAACATAATTTAATTTGCATTA